>NC_088864.1:33275559-33352396 GCF_032884065.1 Artemia franciscana | reverse complement strand
AGAGAGAGAGAGAGAGAGAGAGAGGGGGAGAAAGAGAGAAGCATACAAATACACAGAGTCAGACGCACAAAGACAGACGCACAAACATATAAACATCCGCTCAGACATAGAGGCATAGTGAGGCATAGGCATAGTGAATAAAAAGAGCATTTGCAGATAATATCACCAGGGAATATAAGGATGAATTGATGAATAACAAAGCGCATGTGAACATAATTGTTCACAATAACAGTGTCCATTCATCGTATACCAGCAGATACAGTCAATCAATCCAATAATACCAATGTCAAAACGCGTATTGAGCCTGTAGGTGACACGACAGTAAACATTGTGTATGACTCAAAATGGATTAATGATTATTTTCCTGATTAGAAAATAAGAGAATAGAACAGATAAACTATTAAGAAAGAATATGATCAATTAATTTATGGAACAGATTCAAGTACTTTTTTACTTTAGCTACTATATCCAGATTCAAGCTCCTATCTACAAAAATGTGGAATTTCATATTTTTTCCCAGAAGACAGATCGAGGATGCGTGTTTATTTGTTTTTTTTGTTTGTTTTGTTTTTTTTCCCAGGGTGATCGTATGACTGAGTGATCCTAGAATGTCGTGAGAGGGCTCATTTTAACGGAAATTAAAAGTTCTTGTGCCCTTTTTAAGTTACCAAAAAATTTGGAGGGCACCTAGGCCCCCTCCCACGCTCATTTTGTCCCAAAATTCTGAGATAGCCATTTTATTCACCATAGTCGAAAAACCAAATAACCATGTCTTTGGGGACGATTTGCTCCCCCGCAGTCCCCGTAGGAGTGGCTGCAAGTTACAAACTTTGACCTGTGTTTACATATAGTAATGGTTACTAGGAAATGTACAGACGTTTTCAGGGATATTTTTTGTTTAGGGGGAGATTTGAGGGGGGGGGGGGGTTACCGGGAGGATGTTTCCATGGAGAAATTTGTCATGGGGGAAGAGAATTTCAATGCAGGGGGTGCAGGGTTTTCTAGCATTATTTGAAAAAAAAACAATGAAAAATAAATATGAAAAGTTTTTTCTACTGAAAGTAAGGAGCAGCATTAAAACTTAAAACGAACAAAAATTATTACGCATATGAGGGGTTTACCTCCTCGTTATACCTCACTCTTTATGCTAAAGTATTTTTAGTAATTTCAACTCTTTATTCTACGACCTTTGTGATTCAGAGGTCATTCTTAAGGAATTGGGACAAAATTTAAACTTTAGAGTAAAGAGCGAGGTATCGACGAGGGTTGATCCCCCTCATACACGCAATAAAAACATACGAATATAGAAGTTCGTTACGTAAATTAATTCATAAGTTACGTATATTTTTTACCACTGAAAACGTTTGTAAAACATTAAAAGTTCTAGTTGCTTTTTTAAGTAGTCAAAAAATTGGTCTCCACCGTCACTTCTTTTTTCTCAAAATCTTCCGATGAATTTTAATTAATTAATATGCAAATTTCGTTTTAATTATATATGTGAGGAGAGCTAAGATCAAAGCATGCGTTAATTCAAAAACGTTCAGAAATTAAATAAATAAAAACAAGTTTTTTAAATGAAAGTAAGGAGCAACATTAAAACTTATAACGAACAGAAATTACTTCTAATTGTTTTAAAAGTTTTTAAACGCTTTTAAAAGCTTTCAATTGTTTTAAAGAGTAGAATTGTGGGAAAGACTCAAACTTTGGCGTAAAGAGTGAGGGATTGCGGAGGGGACAACCCATTTTGTATACGGAGTAATTTCTGTTCGTTTTAAGTTTGAATGTTGCTCCTTATTTACATTTAAAAAGACTTGTTTTTTTTAATGTATATATATATATATATATATATATATATATATATATATATATATATATATATATATATATATATATATATATATATATATATATATATATATATATATATACATCTATATATAGTACTATATTGCAGTAAATAGATCCTGTACTACCATTTAAAAACAAAGTTTCTTTTTTCGCTTCAAAATTATCTACAAAACCTCAATGATAGCCCTTTCTTGTCAAATATATTTTTAACCCAGTTTAACTTTCTCTCTCAATTAATAGATAATCCATATGCTGAGGTATATGCTATAGATAGCTAAATTTGACAGTCCTGTAACCCTCTGAAAGTTCGACCTCTAAAGTCCTAGCCGCACCACCGAGTTCAAGAAATCAAAATTCAAGATATACACGCAAAAGACATCTCAGCATTTTTACGCCTGTATACAAGCTATTTACATAAAACATATTGTGTCATTGAAACAGTTTTCAAAATTCATTACACTCACTCCTATTAGAATTAAAAAAAATTGAATTCAAATAATAACATGTTTTTCAATTTCTCTCTATCTGACATTTAAGTAGGACAAGTGTCAGCCCTGACTTCAGGAGTATGATCAATCTTTAGAGTATCTTAGCATATTTATTACAATTTATCTGTGTAAGTGAACAAACTTTATCGCTCCTTCTTGAGGATGTTTAATAAAAAAGACAGTTTAATTTTTCTTATGATACTTTAAAGCCATTCCTTCCATTATTTCTTTTTTTTTCTTTTAGCCTCTTCAGTGTAGATTGAATTCAAAACTTTTGCTAATTTGATAAAATAAATTGTGGTGACAAACTTCATTTAATTAGAGCCAAGAGTTCATATGGCACTTGCGACGAGGTCGGAAAAGCCAAGAGCTTCTTCCCCTTAAGTTTCATTACGATCTCTCTACACTAAGCGTTATCGTAGATTTCTGGTTTCCCCCTCAAACTCTCCCCAATATTAACGGATCTGATTTAAATATAAAAAAAGGGCTCTGAGACACGAGTTCCTTCTAAATGCTAAATTTCACTAAGATCCGATAACCCGTTCGTAAGTTACAAATGTCTCATTTATATATTACAAATGATTCAGTTTTTTTAGTTTTTCCGAGTTAACCGTCCTTTCCACTGCCCCCAGATGGTCAAATCGGGAAGCGACTATTTCTATTTTAATATGGTGGAGTCCCTGATACGCCTGCCAACTTTCAGTGATTGTTATATTGATCACGTATATAGTTTCAGATCTTCTTCATGTAACAATTGGGTTGGTCCGAGATTCAAACATGAGACCTCTCGTATCCTAAGCGAGAATCATATCCCAAGACCACAAGCCATAGTTAAGAAGAACAATCATTTGTTTTATCGATCAATAAAATTCTTGTCAACTACCTTTTTCGCTCACTCCCTCCCCCTCCAGATGGTCAAATCGACGAAGATGCTATTTCTAATTTAACCCAGTCTGGTCCCTGATACGCCTGCCAACTTTCATTGGCCCTAGCTTATCTGGAAGTGCCCAAACTTGTAAATCCCCCCAACTACCCCAAAGAGAGTGGATCCGGTCTGTTTATGTCAATAACGTATCTAGGACATGTGCTTATTCTTCCCACCAAGTTTCATCCAGATCTCTACACTCTAAAAGTTTTCCAAGATATACGATTTTCCCCTCCTACTCCCCCGAATGTTACCAGATCCGGTCGGAATATAAAATAAGAGCTCTGAGACTCGAAGTCCTTCTAAATATCACATTTATTAAGATTCGATCACCCGTTCGTAAGTTAAAAATGACTCATTTTTTCTATTTTTGGGAATTAACCATCCCCCCACTCCCCCTCCAGATGGTCGAATCCAGGAAACGACTGTTTCTAACTCAAGCAGGTTTGGTCCCTGATAGGCCTACCAAATTTCATCGTCATAGCTTATCTGTAAGTGCCCAAACTGGCAAAACCGGAACAGACAGACCGAGAGACCGACAGAATTTGCGATCTCTATATGTCACTTGGTAAACACCAAGTGCCATAAAAAACGAACTGAGTCGATACTGAATAAAGCTCTAAGGAGCAAAATTTTGATTAAAAAAAAGTAAACGTATCAATTGAAACTCCCTTTTGTGGTTAATATATAACATACGAAATTATGTTCAAATATATAAAATTACAAAACATAAAATTTCAATCACTCATAAAAAGTTACGATACTTGTGAGATTTGTGGAATTTTAGAAATTTTAAGAAGAAACCCCACTGCGCTGGGCAGAAATCTTGATGAGAATCGCACCATCATTTTCAACATGTTCAGAAGCTCCTCTTTTTGGAGGTTTTAAGCTCATATATACAAAAACTCAGAATTTTGAATTTTTTTCTGAATAATTTGGTAGCAGATGTTACAGTGTCTATATGTTTGCTTGTTTGTTTTTTTTCCTTAGGGGTGGCCAAATCAAAGTAGGTGTCGTAGAAAAACGAAAGAGGGCCCTGCGATAGACCAAAATTTGTTGACCAAAGAGTTGGCTATAAAGTAACAATATTAAGATTGCCCATCTGCTTAGAACTATCGAAACCTGAAAGATATCTTCCCTATTTTAGTGTTCATGTTGTTGTAGAGTGATGCATTTATCCCTACTTATGCAAAGCAATGCAAAATGAATGACTTTCATACTATATAGAACTAATATGCAGTGTTACTGAGATTACACTGTCTTACATTATTAATGCACCAACGCTTGGAGAAGAAAGAAGTAAATGGGTAATTTTGTAGGAAGAGAGCAGGCTAGAGTCCTCTAAAATAAATTCTTAAAGCCAAATTTTCAGATTTTTCTCTGAGAAGTCCTTCCAATCTATATGGAGTGATCCTCCAGCAGCCTCTATTAGCTTGAACATGTAATATGGATGCTGAGAGTAGAATGTCTCCATTATAATTGCTTATATTTAATATTAAGTTTGTTTAATGTTTAGTAAAAGATTACATTTACTAATGGGGAAAGTTCGTAAGATAAGCAGGAAGCATGTTGAAGATTGCTGGACATGGTCAATTAGTTTTGATTTAATTCCGTTATGTAACTCACTTATATACTATTTTGTATTTTTTTTTTAATGGTTCAACTTTTTTCTGTATAATAATTGTTTTATCTTATATTTGCCCGCATAAGCGCAGAAGGGTGTGGGGGCATTTTGCAAGAACAATAATTTCTATATGACTACTCCCCTCTTTTAAAATCTAAACTTCAAGGTGTGAAAGCCATTTTGGTATTACAGGCCTCCCTTGAAGACATCTTAAGGGGGTATCTTTTTAGGGATGACTTTCACTATGAAGCATTCTTATAGAAAAGTCAAAATTTAACGCAAGGGTTGGGGATGGTCGAGGTGGGAACTCCTATCATACATAGAATAAAAAAGAATATAATGCTAAAAAGAACAGAGGTAAAATAAAGAAAAGTATTTTTTTCAAACTAAAGTAAAAACGACATTAACCAACAGAAAGTACATTATATAATAGAGGAACTAATACCCCCACAGCTTCTTACTCAGCGCTAGAGTGACTTTTTTTTCTGTATTTCAAGAATTAGTGATCTTACATAAGAGCAGTGCTGTAAAAAGTTAAAATTTCAATCACATTGTTGTGAGAACAAAGGAGCCTAACTTCTTAGGTCTGAGTTAAGGGAATTATCGAAATTGCTCTATTTTAATAATATATTTTTCGCTCAACAAGTGGATTACTGAAAATACTATTTCAGATTTAGAAGATGGTCTTCAAGTATTAACTCCCTCCTCCTAGTTATAATGATGGTTGTATTCGTATTAGTATTCTATTTTACTAATTCTTATTTTGTCACCATTTTTGTTAATTCAAACACTTTCTATCTTTTGATACCTTGATGGTTTTGCTTAGAAAGCACCCAGCTGTTCTTTAGCTTACATTTCTGTTGAGGATGTCCACAGAAAATAGATGATATTTGTCTTTCAAATTTATTTTTTGGCATTTTCTCAATCCAGCAGGATTTTTTCCCAAAGGAATTCTTTTGATTTTGTACTTCCGGGACTAGCTTTGACGTAAACTAAACATAAATAGCTTATGGTATAATGAACTTTTAGAACAAAGTAAAAACGAAGTAAAAAGTAAATCGTACTAGGTACTAACAGAACCTCTAGAAAAGGGGATTTGAATAACAATAGATCAAACTCTTTGTGGTAAAGAGATTTAAGTAATGAGCAATTCGGTGAAATCTTAACCGACACTCAAAGGAAAGGAATTTTTATAGCAATCAACTCATCAAAAGAATTGTCTTTTTATGCTGATTCCCAATATATAAAATTCATCAAATTAAATGCAACCCATTGAAAGTTACTTGCCTGAGACAATTTGCCACGTTTTCAAAAAGAGGTTAAAACAAAAGGAAAAAAAGTCAAGACATCTTAATCGAAATCACATCGTCAGACACAGCCTATCAGAGAATGGTAGAGGTTTTAAGCTTTTATTTACGAAAAGGCGGATATTTTTGCGCCAGAAGAAAGATTACGGATTCGTATTTATTCGTTTATTGTTTCTTTTTTTCGTGGATGATTGCATAGAGTCAATGATTTTAGAAAATTGGAAGATTTCCCACGGGGAGAATATTCTGTGGGGAGGAATGTTTACGGCAGAAGCGCCATTTGGGGGGGGGGGGTCAGGGGTGGGCAACTGCCCACCCCAGATTTTCCAGGGGGGCCCAAGCTTCCACCACAAAGAGCCCTTTGCCGGCCATAATAATCCATTATGTCCAACATAATCCATTATGTCCAATTGATTTGAAATTACTGCACGCCTATTAACCAAAGAGCGTAATTACTTGACGACCCTTGGGGTAATTACGCTATTTGCTATTAATCATTGTAAACTTTGAAAGTAGGTAAGATACATAATAAATTTCTCGAGTTCTGTCAAATGCACATTTCCTAGATGATTGCGCGACATGAAGTGAGTCGGGGGGGGGGGGGCAAGATGAAGTTCATGCCCACCCCAAGATTTGGTCCAAATGGTGCCTCTGGTTTACGGACGGAATTTTCTTGGTAAAACTTTACGCAGGGGAAAAGGGTTATAAATTATGTAATTTGCCCATTATTTACATATAGCATTTGTTATTAGTATTCACATAGTAGTTTTTCAGGAGGTATTGGGGATGAGGAGACTTTTGGAAAAATTTCCACGGGAGGGGGGTTTTTGGGCATGATTTGAAAAACGACCAGAAATTAAATGCTCTTTTATTTTAAATTAAAGTAAGGAGAATTTTCAAGGGGAATTGTCTGGGTAAAATTTTGCGGGGGAATTCTACTTGGGGAAAATATTTCGATGGGGAGGGATTTTCTGGGTAAATTTTCCAAAGAAGGGGAGGTAGATTTCTTAGTGTTATTTAAAAAATGGTATCAGAAATTGAATAAGAAAAAATATTTTTTTTTAACTGAAAATAAGGAGTAACGTTAAAACTTGAAACTAACAGAAATTATAACGTACATTAGAGGGACTTCCCCTTCTTCAACCCCCGCTTGTTATTCTACAAGTGTTTTAGTGCTTTAAAAAGCTTCTTGTTCCGATTAAACGGCCCTTGTGTTATAACAGTCGTTCGTAAAGAATCGGTAAACAAAAGTCAAACTTTACCGTACAGAGTGAACATCGACTAACAAGTAGCCACCCATATATTGAGTAATTTTTTGTTTGTTTTGAGGTTCAATGTTGCTTCTTACTTTCAGTTGAAAAAATTTGCATTTCTAATGTAACCAAACAGTTCGTGGTAACGAATTGTAAGTAAGGAGGGATGCAGCTAAATAGTAACCGAAATTGTAAGAAAACGAGTCGTCATAACAATAGATACATTGAAAGAATCAAATTTTGATGTTTATTCAAAAATTATGAAATTCATCAAACTTAATGGTAACTACCAAAGTTACGAGCCTGAGAAAATTTGCCCAATTTAAAAAAAACGGAAAATCGCCATCAAAACATCAAGTGATCTTATTAAAACTCACACAATCAGGTTCAGCATACTAGAGAACCCTACTGTAGAGGTTTCAAGCACCTATCGTCAAAAAATGTCGAATTTTGCGTTTTTTGCCAGAAGAAACATAACGGATGTGTGTTTATTTGTTTGTTTGTGTGTGTGTTTTTCCCCAGGGATTATCATATCGAACCAGTGATCGTAGAAGATCGGAAGAGGGCTCACTTAATCAGAAATCAAACGTTCCAGTGCCTTTTCTAAGTAACCAAAAATATTTGAGGGCATCTAGCCTCCATCACACGCTCATTTCCCCCAAGAGTCACCCGATCAAAATTTTGATATAGCCGTTTTTTTTCAGCATAGTGGAAAATCTAATAGCTATATCTTTGAAGATCACTTAACCCCCACAGATTCTGGGGGAAGGGCTGCACTTTATGAACTTTGCCCAGGTGTGCCTCTGGCAGCACCTTAGATCCTCCTGTACCGCCAGAGGCACCCAGGGCATTCACAAAGAGCCCCAAATCGTCCTGCATGTGAGTCGCTGGCAAAACATCTTCCTATTGGGGTTGTATCGTCGCATGAATGTTGGACAGGTATCTTTGATATCTGCGAAGTAAGGTGTTTTTGGTCAATCTCCCCTCTAGTTTCCTTGAGACTGCCACTCCGAGATTCCTTACATGTCAAATTGGTTATTGGGAAGTATACAGACGTTTTCTGGGGGTTTTCTGGAAAAGGGGGTGAAGTTACGTGGAAGGATCTTTCCATAGAGGAATTTTCCATGGAGGGGGAGTCGGATCTCCCAGGATTATTAAAAAAAAACAAAACAGAAATTAAGTAAAAAAAAAACAACTTTTTTCAATCGAAAATAAGGAGCAACATTAAAACTTAAAAAGAACAAAAATTGTAACATATATGAGGGGGGTTACCCCCTCGTCAATACGTCGCTCTTTACGTTAAATTATTATGTACTTTTAAAAGAGATTTTTATTCTAATTAAGCAGAATTTGTGATTCAGGATACATTTTTGAAGAATTGAAATTAAATTCGAACTTTGGAATAAAGAATGAGGTATTTAGGAGGGGGAGACTCCCCTCGTATTTGTAATAATTTCTGTTCGTTTTAAAATTTACTGTTGCTCCTTACTTTCAACTGAAAAAAAACTTTTTTTCATCAAACAGTTCGTGGTAAGAAACTCTTAAAAAAGGGAATTTCGATACCAATATGTACATCAACAGATTTGGTTTTTAACGCTGCTTTCAAATATATAAGTTTCTTTAGTATATAAGGTAAGACTTTAGTCTTACCTATCAAAATTTACGAGCCTTAGAAAATTTACCTTGTTTTCGAAAAAAGGGGGAAACACCCCATAAAAGTCGTAGAATCTTAATGAAAATCACACCATCAGATTCACCGTATCAGAGAATCCTACCGTAGAGGTTTAAAGCTCCTTTTTGCAAAATATAAAACTTGTTTTTTCTGTCAGAAGAAAGATCACGAATGGGTTTATTTATTTTTTTTTTCCAGGGGTGATCGTATCAAACCAGTGGTTCTAAAATATCGCGAGGGGGCTTTTTTAAACGGAAATTAAAATTTAAAGTGTCCTTTGTAAGTGGCCAAAAGATTAGAGGGCAACTATGTCCCTTCCCTCCCTTATTTTTTTCCCAGAGTAATCTGATCAAAATTTTGCGATAGCTTTTGTGTGTTTACGCTTACGTGGGGGGATTTTACTTGCAGGAATTTTTCATGGGGGAAGCGACTTTTCCATGAAAGGGATGCCAGATTTCTCAGCATTAATTAAAAAACGTTCAGAAATTAAATTTAAAAAAACAAGGTTTTTCAACTGAAAGTAAGGAGCAATATTAAAACTAGAAACGAACGGAAATTATTAAGTATATAAGGGGGGTTAATCCCATCTTTAATACCTTGCTCTTCACCCTAAAGTCCTTTAATTACTTTCAAAAGAACTATTTATTCTAATTAAATGGTGTTTTTGATTGAAGTGTCATTCTTAAAGAATTGGAACAAATTTCAAACTTTATCGTAAAGAAGGAGGTATTGACGGTGAGTTGAACCCCTTCGTATACGTAATAATTTCTGTTCGTTTTAAGTTTTAATCTTGCACTTTGCTTTCAGTTGAAAGAACTTGTTTTGTATATATATATATATATATATATATATATATATATATATATATATATATATATATATATATATATATATATAGAAATTACACCCTCTTGTATTGACTTGAAAAACAATTTCGTTTGTGGTCATACTTTGCGATTTGTTAATTGTTGTTGCCAATATGAACTTAGTAAAAAATTTACTTTTTATTTTGTCTTCTTTTTTAATACAGCCTGCTATCTGATACCACATCGGTATTATAATCCTTTAGATATAAAATATCGACATCCCAGCAGCATAACAGAACAAATTATTTTCAGTCTAACAAATTATCTTGACAAATTATCAACACTAGGTCAAGGGCTCATTTGGTCTATTAGTAATTTAATTTGCTTTTTGTGTTAATATTTGTCTTTTGAAATCTTGAATGAACACAGAAAAATTCACCTACTCCCTCTGCCTAAAAAAAAAGCTAAAATTGTGTCTATTTTACCCCACCCCTTCCCCTCCGCCAACACAATGGTCTACAGTCCCTCCTTCACAATAGGTGTAGAACAATTAGACACCACTAATAACAATCCTATGAAAATCCTTGAAAACAAATTAGTGAAACCAAGTGTTAAGATAAACTTCCTTATTAACCATTTATCTTGGATGAACTACGTGACTTTTGAGGAACGATTGCGCCACCGTGTACTTTCTCTGTAACTGGGGAGATCAGTATATAGTTTTTTTGACACTTTTAAATCAACTGGCTATCTCCGGATTTCCAATTGATAGCAGATTGGTAAGAGAGCTTTGGCCTACTCTCAAATTCTCTAGTAGATAATTCCTTGCATTTCCAACATTTTCACACACTCTCTCAAATAACAAGCTCCCGCCTCCAAAGCCAATCCTTTCGTGCCCAGATCAGAGGTAAGTTACTTTGCATGTGACTCATTCACATTGTTTTTTTTTTTTTTCATCCACTCCTTATTGGCTTAAACAGTATTTTCAAACAAAGCTTTCCTCGAAAGAAGCCAAACTTGAATTTAGCAATGTAATTCTTAACTTATTGCTGCACTTCTTTGTATTTTCTTTGAATTTCTTTTGGGGTGCATTTCAAGCTGCTTCCAGCCCTCCCTCCCAATACCTCAATATGGCCCTAACCTATAAGCGAAATTATATTCGTTTTGTTGTTTTCAATTTAGAATGAAGCTAAATTCGAAGTGACCCTAAAAATCTTGTATATATAAATTGAAAAAAATAAGAGTGTCGTTTTTTGTAAGGGGTCAGATCTCGAAAGAGGTTGAACAGCACTGTTTTTCGGAGATATTAAATTAAAAAAAATTCCAAATGAAAGTAAGGAACAATATTAAGACTTAATACAAACAAAAATTATTCCGCGAATGACAAGAGCTGCCCCGTCCTTAACCCTCGACTCTCACCGTTACCGTTTTGTAGAGCCTCAAAATACTTGTAATTCCAGTTCAACGGTTCGTTCGTTCGAGCAGTCCTTCTTAAAGTATTGGGGCAAAAAGTCAAGTTGTAGCGTAAAGAACAGTGAGGGGTACGTATCCGAGATCCATCTTCTCACAGAAATGTCAAAATTCTGTATTTTCGCAGATAGGTACTTGAAATCTCTGCAAGAGGATTTTCTGATATTCTGAACTTGAACATGCAGTTTATGACAAGATCAACAGCCCCTTTGTGGGTATTTTGCCCTTTTTTAAAAATATAGCAAATTTTTTCAGGCTCTTAGATTTTGATAGACAACTTAAAACCTTTTTTTTATTTGTCCATAATCATTATAAAAATCAAATATATATATATATTTTAAAAATTATATATATATATATATATATATATATATATATATATATATATATATATATATATATATATATATATATATATATATATATATATATATATGTATATATGTTGTTATAAAAATTCAGCTTTTTAGAGTTTTGGTTACTATACGTCCTTGTTGCTCTTTACTTATAGTTCGTTACCACAAACTGTTTAAAGCAAATAACTAATATGAGTAATGTATTTTTTTCAGTTTGAGAATCTTGTTACTTTCTTCTTCTTTAACATTCTTCATATTTTGATAATTTTGTTTCGGAATAAAACGGTGAACTTCCTTTTCTTTTAAATATCATCCTTGATGAAACTTGCTGGCATAGTTGGAGGCACATACCTGGCATCTCCACGCCAAGGCATTTCTCCAAGAATGCTGTCCGTCCACAGGGAAAGGTTTCCCGTGATATCTCGAAAGTCAATTTAGCAAACCTGAGGGACTTGCACAAATCTAATCTTTCAAGATTGTCTGAATTACTTTGTACTCGTAGTATCTGTTTCAAGGATCTTTTCTAGTACTTATAACAGATGCTGATTAGTTGATAAAATGATAAATCAGGTTATCATTAAAATAGTTTGTAATTAGCTAATTTACCATTTCGTACACTAGAGAGTTGACTACGGTAAAGCGTCTATTAAATTACTTTCTATCAAAAGAATAGGAATAAACCAAGTGGAGGAGGGATCCCCCTCTATGTCCCTCTAATAGCCAGCTGTAACACTATCGTGTCACTTTCACTTCACTCACAACCTAAACGTGATTCCAAATATAGCTAATTAATCATATTATTGTCTTGAACATTTGCGTAACAATTACACGATTGAAAATACATCGAATTGATTGCTTTAATACTAACATGGATTAGGGGGAGGGGTTGAGAGGGTTGGTAGCCATCTTTTGTTAAGCATTATTTCTGCTTTTTGGAACATTAAACATCTTTGTGAAAATTAGTGTTTATAGCTATTTCAAATAAACTGAAACAAAATTGTTATTCAGATTGTTTAGTATAATCTTATCGTCATTAGCAGTTCTTGAAATTTAACTTTCTAAACAATATAATGGACATTATAAGTAACCAATCTTAAATTTAACAGAAATAGATGTTTTGACATCACAGTTTAATTACATAAATAAAACAATCTAAATTTCATTTACTTCTTAAGTATCCAAATACTTAAAATTATGAGACAGGGTTTGTTACTCATAAGGAAGAGGCAATAAACACAACATTACAAGGAAATCTGATTATTTTTCATCTGAAGCCAGCCAAAAGCCAAGTAATGGACAAGTTCGTAAAATAAATTTAGTCCTATTATAAGTTGTTCGTCTATTTTGAAAACAAAACTAAAAATAAGAACTGCCTTCAAAAAGAGGAAAAATCTTCTCAATTGTGATCCCTGAAATATCCCTGATTGATTGACTCCAGCTTCAAGTTCCAATTGATCGTTCCGTAATTGTAAACTGACTTTATTTTAAATGCTAGATTTGAAACTTATCAAACCGTTCGTGGTAACGAACTGTAAGTAAGGAGCAATGCGGATCAATAGTAACCAAAACTCTAAAAACGGATTTTGATATCAATGATACATCAATAGAATCCGTTTATTATGTTGATTCTAAATATATAACATTCATGGAGTTTAGTGTTACCCTTCGAAAGTTAAGAGCCCCAGAATATTTGCCTATTTTTCAGAAATGGAGGGAAAGGCCCCCTAAAAGTCAAAAATTATTAATTAAGCTCACACAATCAGATTCAACGCATCAGAAATTAACATTAATAGCACTGAAAACCCCTATGCCTTCTCAAGAACAGAATACAATTTGCGCTTTACTGAAAAAAAAAAACAAACAAACAAATGATCATGGATTGTCAGTTAAATGGACAGATACTGACATTTCATAGTTATGGTTTTGATAATTTTCATTTATGAAAGTAAGAAGGGTGAAAAGATTTCAAACGTATTTTGTTTTCAGTAAAGTACAAAATGTGTTCTTGTCTTGAGAAGGCGTAGAGTTTTTCAGCCTACTCAGGTTAATTTTTGCTCGTTCTGAGTTTTATTCGGCTATAGATTGTAATTTCTGTTCATTTTTAGTTTTATTCATTCATTGATAGTGGCATGTGGTAGTTTTACGCTTATAAAATTATTTGACTTTATTTTTGCTCAGTCTTGGCTTAATGGAGGTCTTTACTTTCCGTCGAAAAACTTATCTTGTGGAAAAAGTTTTTCAAATTCATTTCTGCTCATTTTTTTAAAGGAAAAAATATATTTTATATTTCAGTTTTCTCCTATAAGAACCGGTAGTATGGGTCGCTATTTCTATGTTGGAGAAACTTTTCCAACAATTTTAAATCCTGGCACAAACAGTATTTCGTAAATTAATCTTATAGCTTCTGAAGTTGCCCTGAAAAATAAAGCTTAATATCATCAAACAGTTCGTGGTAACGAACTGTGGTAAGGAGCGATCCGGCTCAATAGAAACCAAAACTATAAAATGAAATTTTGATACCAATAGCTACATAAAAAGAATCGCATTTTAATGCTGATTTTAGATATATAAGTTTCATCAAGTTTAGTCTTACGCACTAAAAGTTACGAGTCTGAGAAAATTTGTGTTATTTTAGAAAATAGGGGGAAACACCCCGTAAAATCATAGAATCTTAACGAATTAAATTACACCATCAGATTAAGCGTATGAGAGAACCCTACTGTAGAAGTTTCAAGCTCTTATCTACAAAAATGTGGAATTTTGTATTTTTTTTTTGCCAGAAGGCAGCAGATCACGGATGCGTGTTTATTTGTTTGTTTTTTTTTTTTTCTTTTTTCTTTTTCCCAGGGGTGATTGTATCGACCCAGTAGTCCTAGAATGTAGCGAGAGGGCTCATTCTAACGGAAATCAAAATTCCTAGTGCCCTTTTTAGGTGACCAAAAAACTGGAGGGCACCTAGGCCCCCTCCCACGCTAATTATTTTCCCAAAGTCAACGGATCAAAATTCTGAGATAGCCATTTTATTCAGCGTAGTCGAAAAACCTTATAACTATGTCTTTGGGGACGACTTACTCCTCTGCAGTCCCCGTGGGAAGGACTACGAGTTACAAACTTTGACCAGTGCTTACATATAGTAATGGTTATTGGGAAGTGTACAGGTGTTTTCAGGAGGATTTTTTGGTTGGGGGAGGGGTTGAAAAATGGGGGATATACTGGGGAAACTTTCCATCGAGGAATTTGTCATGGGGGGAGAAAATGTCCATGAAGGGAGCGCAGGATTTACTAGCATTATTAAAAAAAAAAAAAAAATGAAAAAATAAATATGAAAAAGTTTTTTCAGCTGGAAGTAAGGAGCAGCATTAAAACTTAAAACGAACAGAAATTATTACCCATATGAGGAGCTCACCTCCTCCTAATACCTCGCTCTTTACGCTAAAGTATTTTTAGTAATGTCAACTATTTATTCTACGGCTTTTGTGATTCAGGGGTCATTCTTAATGAATTGGGCCAAAATTTAAGATTTAGTGTAAAGAGAGATGTACTGACGAGGGGGCGAACCCTCTCATATGTGTAATAAAAACATGAGAATAAAAAATTCTTTACGTAAGCTAGTTTATAAGTTACGTATATCTTTTACTAATAAAAAGATTCGTAAAAAATTAAAAGTTCTAGTTGCCTTTTTTATTAACCAAAAAATTGGAGGGCAACTAGGCTTCCTCCCCCGCTCTTTTTTCTCAAAATCATTCGATCAAAATTATGAGAAAGCCATTTAGCCAAAAAAAAACAATCCAAATTTCGTTTTAATTATTTCTCTGCGGAGAGCCAAAATCAAAACATGCATTGATTCAAAAACGTTCAGAAATTAAATAAAAAAAAACAGTTTTTTCAACTGAAAGTAAGGAGCAACATTAAAACTGAAAACGAACAGAAATTACTTCGTATACGAAAGGGGCTGCTTCCTCATCAACGCCCCGCTCTTTACGCTAAAGTTTTTTACTATTTTAAAAAGAAGAGTTGAGAGAAAGAGTCAAACTATAGCGTGAAGAGCGGGGCGTTGATGAGGAAGCAGCCCCTTTCATATACGAAGTAATTTCTGTTCGTTTTCAGTTTTAATGTCGCTTCTTACTTTCAGTTGAAAAAACTTGTTTTTTTTATTTAATTCCCAAAAGATTCTGTCCATTTTCTTTGAATACCTCGATACACTTACACTCTTTTTGTTTTTTTAAATTGTAAGAGCAGAAGTATTAATAGTAATATCCCCCAAAAATTCAGCTTAATACCCCCAGTCGTTCTCGATATATTGCTGAGGTGTGTTATTGGCAACCATATAACCAATGCCTTTTGATTTATTTTAAAGCAACATTTAGTTTTAAAACATAATGGGCCAATTTCATAATTATGGGGGGTTGACATGCCTAATATCCCTAAAGACATAGTTGCTGGACTGTTCTACTATGCTGAATATAATGGTTGTCTCAAAATTTTGACTGGATGCACTTGAAAAATGAATGAACTAGAGAGAATAGCTGCTTGCCCTCCCATCTCTTGTAACTCTTAAAAAGGAACCCTACACTCGCGCTATAATTGGAGAGCAAAAGGGAAAACTTCCCCCTTCATATATCTAGTAAAACATTTTAAACAAGTAAAAACAAAGTGATAACATTGTAAATATACATTTTGCACATGTGATAACATGTGATAACATGTTTTAATTTGACATTTTGCACATTATGTTCTGGTCTTGAGAAGGTAGGTGGATTGTCAGCCCTACTCATGTTAATTTTTGCTCGTTTTAAGTTTGACTAGGTTATCTATTGTGTGATTTAAATAAACATGATACATTTAAAATTTTTCAATTTTTGAAACTTTAATAAAGTTAAAATTGCTAAAAACTTTAAGGAATATGTATCAGTATATGTATATTAAACTGACAATCCACAGCCATTTTTTCAGTAAAGTGCAAAATATGTTCTGATCTTCAAAAGGTATCGGGGTTATCAGAGACATAATTTCTTGGACTTTCAACTACACTGAATAAAACGTCTATCTTTAAATTTTGGTTAGATGTGTTTTGGGAATTCATGGGCGCGGGGAGGGGGCTTGTTCCCCTCCAATCCCTTTTGACTAATAAAAAGGGCACTAACTCTTTCAATTTCCAATCGAATAGGTCTTTTTCTGAAGTTTCTACGACTACAAATGGCCATCTCAAAATTTCTATCAAATACATTACGGGAAAAATACGTGGTTTGCGGGGGGGGGGTATCCACTCTCCGTTCACTCTGAATCTTAAAACGGGCACTAGAGACTTCTGATTACCGATCCAATGAACCCCCTCAAAACTGTAAACGATCACCCTTTCTGTGTACCTTATATGCCCCCAGGATATAGCTCACCTTGTCGTGAGGGCTGCTTGTGTGGAAGGGGGCATCATCCTCAAATGCATAACTTCCGGCCCTTTTAGTTACCTTGAACAAAATTACTATCTCCAAATATTGATTGGGTGTGTTTTTCGGAGAAATGGTGGGCGAGCAAGGGGGGTTGGTTGCACTCCAATTACTTTTAACTATTAAAAAGGGCACTGGCTCTTTCAATTTCCAATTGAATGATCTTTTTTTGGAGTTTCTACGGCAACAAATGCCCATCACACTAATACAATCCGATGCACTTCGGGAAAATACGAGGTGTGAGGGGGGGGGGTATCCACCCTCCGATCAATCTGAATCTTTAACAGAGCTCTAGAACTTCTGATTACCAATCAAATGTGCCCCCTCCGAAGGGTATACGACCACCCTTTCTATATATAACTTATATGTCCCTAGGGCATAACTTACAATCTTTTCCCTGAGGGCCATGGGGGTTATCATCCTGAAAGACATAATTTCCAGACCTCTCAATTAAGTTGAACAAAATGGCTATCACAAAATTTAATTGGGTGAGTTTGGAGAAAAGGTGAGCTTGGGAGGGTGATTCTTTGCCCTCCAATCACTTCCGACTATTAAAAAGGGCACTGAATCTTTCAACTTCAAATTGAATGAGCTGTTTTCTAAGTTTCTTCGACAGCAAATGGCCATTTGAAAATTTTTGTCACAATAATTTCAGGAAAATACGAGGTGTGAGGGGGTATCCACCCTCTGATCACTTAGAATAAGGGCACTAGAACTTCTGATTGCCAATCCAATGAGCCCTCTCCGAAGTTCATATGATCACCGTTTCTATGTATACCTTATACTCCCCCAGTGAGTAACTTCCAACCCTTGTCTTAAGGGCTCCGAGGGGGGGGGGTCATCCTCAAAGACGTAATTTCTACCTGTCAATTATGTTGAACAAAATAGGTATCTAAAATTTGGATTATTTGGGTCGAAAAAGCTCTTTCCAAATTTTCTAGGATAACAAATGGTCATCTTAAAATTTATATTCAATGTGTTTTGGAAAAATATGAGGTGGCTGGTATCCACCCTCCAATCCCTCTGAATCTTGAAAACGGCACTGGAGCTTCTAATTGCGAATCTAATGAGTCTCCTCCGAAGTTTATGCTATCTTTCTGTATATGCCTTATATGCCCCCAGTGCGTAACTTACAATCCTAGCCCTGAGGGCTCTAGGAGGGCTGTCATCCTCAAAGACATAATTTCCGAACCTTTAAACTATATTGAAGAAAATGCCTATCTCAGAATTTTGATTGAATGTGTTTGAGGAAATAGTGGAAGTGGGAGGGGTCTTAGTTTTACGACGACAAATGACCGTCTCGAAATTTCCATCAGATGCATTTCGGGAAAATACTTGTTGGGGGGGATTCCGTCCTCAGATCACTCTGAATCTTAAAAAGGGCACCAGAACCTCTAATTTCCAATCAAATGAGTCCATTCCAGAGTTTTTATGATCACCCTTTATACATATACCTTATATAACCACAGGACATAACTTATAACCTTTTTCCTGAGTGCTTTGGGGGGGGGGGCTCTTCATCAAATACATAATTTTTGGAACTTTTAATTACGTTTAATAAAATGACCATCTCAAAATTTTGATTGGATATTTTTGGGGAAATGGTGGACGTGGGAGGGTGGTTAGTTTCCCTCCAGTCACTTTTGACTATTAAAAAGGGTACTAGCCCTTTCAATTTTTAGTTGATTGAGCTCTTTTCGAAGTTTTTATGCAACAAATTGTCATCTCAAAATTTCTTATCATGCATTTCGGGAAATTACGAGGTGTCTGGGGATGGGGTATCCACCACTTAATCACGCTGAATCTCAAAAAGGGCACTATAACTTCTGATTAGCAATTAAATGAGCCCCCTCCGAAGTTTTTTATGATTACCCTTTCTATGTTGAGGGGGGGGTGTCATCCTCAAAGACATAATTTCCGGATTTTTCAACTGCGTTAAACAAAATGGCTATCTTAAAATTTTAATTGAATGCATTTTGGGAAATAATGGGTGCAGAGGGGATTAGTTGCCCTACAATCACTTTCGACTATTATAAAGGGCACTACCCCTCTGAATTTCCAATCGAGCAAGCTCTTTTTGAAGTTTCTACGACAACTCCTTTGATAAGAAGTGCTCAGGTCTATACCAAAAAGTAAATATGTAATACATTGTGCCCACATCACTCTTTACTTAGGCAGCACTATTGTTCTGCCTATGATACCTTATATGCCCCCAGGGTATAACTTATAACCCTTACCCTGAGGGCTGTGAAGGGAGGGTTTCCAACCTCAAAAACATAATTTTCGGACCGTGCAATTACACTGAAAAAAATAGTTATCTAAAAACTTTGCTGGGATGTATTTGGGCAAATGGTGGGCATGGGAGGAGGGGCTAGTTGCCCTCCAATCACATTTTTCTATTAGAAACGGCAATAGCCCTTTCAATTTCCAATCGGACTAGGTCTTTTCCAAGTTTCTACCACAGCAAATGGTCATATCAAAATTTCTAACAAGTGTATTTCGGGAAAATACAAAATATGGGGGGATATCCAAGCTCTGATCACTCTGAACCTTAAAAAGGGCACTAGAACTTCTGATTACCAATCCAATGAGCCCCTTCCGAGTTTTGTACGATCACCTGTTCTATACATACCTTATATACCCCCAGGCATAACTAAAACCCTTGTTCTGAGGGCCCTGGGGGGTTGTCATCCTCAAAGACATAATTTTTGGATCTAAAAATTTTTTAGGATGTATTTGGAAAATGACACGAGTGGAAGGGAGGACAGTTGTCCTCCAATCACCATCAACTATTGAAAGGGACACTAGACCTTTCGATTTCCAGCTTTTTTCGAAGTTTCTACTACAACTAATAGCCATTTCAGAATTTCTATCAGATGTATTTTGGGAATAAGCTCTGAGGCTAGGAATAAGCTACTGAAGATTATGAACATGATTTTTGAAAAATGGGAAGTACCCAATGATTTTAGGAAAACCTTAATTAAACCACTGTATAAGAAAGGTGACAAGAGTGAGTGTCGTAATTATCGAGGCATTAGTCTGGTCTCTGTAGGTAGCAAATTACTGAGTAATATGATACTTTTTAGACTGAGAGATGCTGTAGACAAAGTTTTAAGGGAAGAACAATGCGGTTTTAGAAACGGCAGAGGATGTGTCGACCACGTTTTCACTCTTAGGTTAATAATTGAGAAGTCCCTTCGTTGTCAAACACCTTTGGTCCTCAGTTTTATCGATTATAAGCAAGCTTTCGATTCTGTTGATAGAAGAGTGTTAGCAAAGGTCTTATCGTTATATGGTATACCAGAAAAATACATTAAAGTGATTTGTGCTATGTACGAGAATAATACCGCTACGGTTAAGGTAGGAAATGAGGTTAGCAACTGGTTTTGTATTAAATCAGGAGTTAAGCAGGGTTGTGTTCTATCCCCCTATGTATGGATCATTTTGATGGACTTAGTCTTAAGGAGCACAGGAAAGGCAATTGGAGACTATGGAATCAAATGGGGAGGAAGAACGCTCCTGGACTTGGATTATGCTGATGATTTAAGCATATTAGATGAAAGTGTGAACAAAATGAATGACGTTTTAGAGGTTTTGCGAGTTCGGGGTGCTAAAAAAGGCTTGAAAATTAATGTTAAGAAGACTAAGTCACTAAGGCTAGGAATAAGTGAAGATGAACAGGTGACATTAGGTAACTAGAAGATTGATCAGGTTGGGAGCTTCAGTTACCTTGGTAGTATTATTAGTAAAGATGGTGGGAGCAGTGAAGATGTTAAAAGTAGAATAGCTAAGGCTCAGGGTATTTTTTCACAGTTAAAAAAGTTTGGAAGAATAGAAAGATAAGTCTGCAAACCAAGATTAGAATATTGGAAGCTACAGTGATGACAGTGGTCAAATATGGTTCTGAAGCATGGGCGCTCCGAAAAGCAGATGAGAATTTGCTAGATGTTTTCCAGAGAAATTGACTACGGATTGTTCTGGGTACCCGGCTGACTGACCGTATTTCAAACAGTATGCTGTACGAAAAATGTGGTTCAATCCCGTTTTCCAGGGCTATAATGAAAGAAAGGTTGAGATGGCTAGGCCACATTCTACGGATGAAGGATGAAAGATTACTGAAGATTGTCCTTTTTGGCCAACCGCCTGGGGCTACACGGAAAGCGGGTCTTCCGCAGGTCTACACGGAAAGCATGGGAACTTCCTGGGAGGATGTAAAGAGGGAGGCTATAAATAGATTAGGTTGGAGGAGGAGCGGGCGTAGCTGTGTTGGCCTCAGGCGGCTTGGTGCTGCAGTGAGCTATTATTATTAGTAGTAGCAGTAGTAGCATTTTGGGAAAATACGAGGTGTGAGGAGGGGGGTATCCACCCTCCCATTACTCTGCATCTTAAAAGTGCACTAAAAATTCTGATTACCAATCCAATGAGCCCCTTCCAAAATTTATACGATAACCCTTTCTGTATAAACCTTATATGTCCCGGGGCATAACCTATAGCCCTTGCCCTGAGGGCCTTAGTGGGGATATCATCCTCAAAAACACAATTTCCGGACCATTCAGCCTCGTTGAATAAAATAGCTATCTCAAATTTTGATTGGAAGCGTTTGGGGAAACGGTGGCAGAGGGAGTGGTGTGGGTTGCCTTCCGATCCCTTTTGACTATTAAAAAGGGCACAAGCCCTTCCACTTTCCAATTAAATGAGCACTTTTCAAAGTTTCTACGACAACTCCTTTGATATAGTGCCCTGGTCTAAACGAAAAAAACAAAAACAAAAGAAAGATAAATAAATAATACATTGTGCCCACATCACTTTTTTCTTGGGTAATGCTATGCTCTGCCTATAATACCTAACCAAACATTGAATATTCAATTAAAATATACTGGCATAGTAATTTATCTCGCTCGGGCTAAGCTGATTATTCCTGAGTGGACACAGAAAACCGGTATCATTACAGATTAAGAACAAAGTTGGTCGCTATTATACGTCAGTAACTAAAATGATAATAGATCGGAGAACGTCAAAGAATTTCGTAGTTAGAAAATTCGAATTTTTTTTATCATGCTTTTTTCCTAAAATACCTAAATTACAGTAAAATAATTTAAGAAATTCTATGGGAAAAAATTTTGAAATTATATTTATTTATCGCATGATAATTGCAAATTATCTTCCCAAAATGTACGCATCAAAATTTCTAAACCAACGTAAAGTATTTTAGAGAATTTAACACAGTCACACCATTTTCTTTTTCTTTCCTCTTGTCTTGTATGTCAAAGGTTACAAAATATATTCTTCTCAGGCTATCAGGATTGTCGCCTTTCATGGGAGACTCTGACGTTGAAACGATGGCAAACGTGACAATTGCCAGATACGACTTTGATGATGAGGCTTTCGATGACATAAGCAAAGAAGCTAAAGAATTTATTTCGAATTTGCTCGTTAAGGAAATGAGGTGAGAATTGTATCTTTGACGAAATCACACCGATGTCTCCGTTTCAAGAGTCATGTGTTTTCATTAACTGTAAAAAATCACGTCTGCAAATAATGAGTAAAAATTCACCGGCATTTATTTTTTACTGCGTCAATGCCAAGTTTTGTGTCAAATTTTGAGATGATTGTTTATTCTTTTTTCTGCTGATTGAAGTTTTCAGGGACAAAATAGCATTTTCCTGGCACTGGTGAATAACAACAAACATTATCCAGTTGCTTTGTTTCGGAAGCTGAAATAAAACTTGGCTGGCATGAAAACATTGATGAAAAAGTCTCTTAGAGTAATTTGCATTTCGTTAGTGTTCTACTACAAACACTCTTAATCAGCACCCCTAAGCAGTAGATCAGTCTATTTGCAAATCGAAAGAACTTAACTTATCTAAGAGCTGGAAAAAAGGGATACAGCGAAATAGTTTTGTTATTTATTGCAACTTAATAAATGATTATATTTATTGATTCATAGCATACCTTGTATGTAAAACGAAGAATGGCAGTAATATTTCTTTAAGGCCAGATACACGCGTGTTCAAGCCAAGGAGAAAAACACACTTTTTCTACGCGCCACATAGTTATTCTGGCACGTGATAAATTTTCGTCATCACTTCAAAGGTATACAAATTTTGCCTTGCACCTGATGAACACACCGGGCAGAGCAGAAAAACGACTATGAATAGAATCCAAAATTAACTGACATAATACGTTTACATTCGAATCTGTTTATACTTTATCATATTTCGCTCGTCGTATGAATAAGTGTTCTCAAAAGAATATTATGTAATATATAGCTATAAAAAAAATTTCACCTACCAGATAGCTAAAATATTAAAATATTAGCCCTATAATCTGTATAGAGTTTCATATGGCAGATCTGTTTGATATGATTTTTTTTTTTTTTTTGTGAATATGGGTTCTTATAAATTAAAGTTTTCTCTCCCTATGGAATACGGCATACGGGGCTAGAAAGACAAACAGTTTTCCAAGCTAGTAATGGTCATTTTTATCCAATAAACTGCTTTTTACATCAGCCTTTGAGATGAAATTTGATTTTGATTAAGCTTCAATTTTTTTTATGCTGACTTGTTCAAGTTCAAAAGTATAACTGGATTAAATAGATATCATTCATAAATAAGTTCGTGGAATAATTTAAAGGTTTAAGCTTTTGTAATTTAACTAAAATGATATTTGATATCTTAGTAAAGCTAGTTATCTTCTTTCAGTTTCCATTTTTCACTTATTTAGAAATATTTGCTAAAAAAAATGCTTTTACATATAAGCGCCTTAAGAACAAAGAGCTTTAATGCTACATATCCTGGACTAATATCTTATGTAAAAAACAAAACTGATCCTCTCTTTCTATTCAGTGTCATAGATAAATTTTCTAATTCTGTTGTACGATTTTTTCCTGTCAAATCTGTCCTTTGATGTAAGTATAGTCATGTGTTTGCAATGCACATGGCATATAACACCGGTGGATGCACTAAAGTCTATAGCTCGTTCATCTATGGTTGTATCAAGGTTTTGTAAGATTTATCGAAAGAACCATAGGACAATTAAGTATGTACTGTTTTCAAACAATCCAGAAGATACGATGATTAAGTGAATCTTTGCCAATTTCTTATTTCTTGTTGGCTTGAAAAGTGGGCATTTTGTTTTAGAACAAGGTGACAGTTTGCAGAATAGTAAAACTTGGCATGGAAGCAGGAAATGAACGTCGTAATGGAATCTTCTCTTCCCAGGTTTCGATTTTGAGTTTAAATAGGAAAAGAACATTGCTAACCTGGACTAACCTGGACTATTGTAAAAAAAAACTTGGTGAAAATGCTTTTCGACACTTCGATCATAAATTACATCATTTTATTTTCAAAACCAACATTTTTAGCGCAAAATATTTGACTCAGTAGTTTTCCTGGGACTGATTTTATAAAATAAAATTAGTTTAGTAACCACAGTACTCTAGTTTGATCTGATTCTTGTTATTCACATGAAGATAGTTATACATTTTTGGTTTAAAACTATCTAAATTTGTGTCAATTAATTTATAACGTATCCTCTTATAAGCGTGTTAGAGAAAATAAACTTCGAAATAAGAAATTTAATGAGAAATTTGTTTTAAAAATTTGTCTTGCATAAAAAAAAAAACTGTAAATAGGGTTTTTATGAGTTTGTATTTCAGGAAAGTTCCCTCAAAAATGCTCCAAGGACACTTAAATAGAAGTAACTTGGAAAATACTTTTATATCTGCTCAACTGTTTAGACAGGCCTTAATGTCATTTACAAAGTGTCCTGTCACTGGCACTGTTTTCTAAGAAATTACTTTAATTGGTTGTCAATCATTGAAACAACAATGAATATATTTCAGTTCTTAGGCAATAATCTCTGACATATTTTCATTGGGTGCTGCTTAAAGGCTCTTTGTCCCTGTCACGTACAACTTGGTTCGCGTAAATTCATATCCAGGGCATGTAACTTTATTTACCAGTTGATTTTATAAAATTTATATGAAGCAATAACGAGCAACGTTACTCAAACTAAAGGGGCAGTTCCATCGTATTAAATTGTTACATCTCGCCCTATATTTCATCATTTCTCGAGGACTTTTTAATTCCCTTGCACAGGGGTAAATAAATAGCAACAAAGGGGTACAACGAACTACCACGAAGTAAAAAGGAGCTATGCTACCTTAAGAGCTAGCAGGGTAGTTTTTTCATCATAGGTGTATTGTCTTTGCTATTCTCCTTTGTTCCTAAGCCCCAAACAACCGATCTATCTGATCAATAACTGGTTCTTCTTGAATCAGTGTGAGGTATCTGAAATTCAGCTTGTTGGTTTGTAATTACATTATCTCTTAGGGAAATTCAGGTAATCAGTCACATTGTAATTTTGATGTTTTTTGTTCGATACCTACATTTCTGAAGAATCACTTGGAGTTGAGATAAATTTACTGACAATATATTGGGTAATATGGTAATTCAGGTTTGGAGCGTACATAAATTATTATTAAGGAATAACTTGAGGGGGCTACTAATCCCCCCCCCCTCAGGGGATGAATTACCATGTTTGATCGAACAAAACTAAGATAAAATGTGTAAATATTTATATTAGTGCTTTTGACAATTTTTTTTAACTTTCACTTGTTTGGACAAAATGAAAAAACCTGGGATGAGAATAAATGTATTTTTTAAACACAAAAACAAATCTGACAATTAAAATCTGTTTTAACTGATTTTAATAGGTGTGAATGACATTAATTTACAGAGAAGGAAAAAACTGATGTTAATTCAAGTACTTTCAAAGCAGAGAAACTGAGCTAACTGTCACAAAGCGGAAAAAAGTTCTTGAAGGGTATTTATAATGAACGATTTTTTTTTCTGGAAAGTTAACTAGCGCTTTGCTTTATTTTGAATATTCCAATAAATAAATAAGCTAAGTTTAAGGTATGTTTAGTAGTTAAGAGAGTGTCAGTCTACGGGAGGTCCTTCATATTTTCCTACCTCCTAGAACATGCTGTATGCTGCTCATACTTCAAAGCAAAATGTCTGTTTAAAATTTTACTGCCCACATGCAGTGTAACACCCATTTACATTATACATCTCGCACCTTATATTCTCATCGAATGGTATCTTTTTTATGGTAATTTCTTAGGTGTTTTCCCTCATAGGCATGTTGTATCCATAACATGTGCTAAAAGTCACTCCTCCTTTAATCAAAACAAGTCTTTTTAACATAGTCCTGGCTTCAGACTCATGTAAACGTGCAAGTAGCTAACATGAAATAAACCAGAATAGTAGAAATCTTTTTATTATCCAACGAATGTATTCTCCCGCATTTCTAGGACACCAAGAAAGATGAAAATTAGTTGTTTATGTTTATTTACTTTGAAATCGTAATACCAATGACCGAGCCATATTCTAGTCCCATTTTTCGACACAAAAGTCAATTCTGAGGAATTGTCCAATTGTTTATACATTATAGCGTGAAATGGGGGCTGTAATGGGACTGATTAAATGGTGAGATTTGGATTGAAAAGCATGTAAGAACATTGAGTTTTTTCCCTAAAGATAGTTTCAACAACTAAAGAAATCTTTTTTTATATATTTTATCCCATTGAAGATACTGTAACCATATAGCAAACAGTTCGTGGTAACGAACTGTAGTAAGGAGCGACCAGGTTCAACAGTAACCAAAACTCAAAAAAATGAAATTTTGATATCAATAGCTACATCAAAAGAATCGCATTTTAATGCTGATATTAGATATATAAGTTTAATCAAGTATAGCCTTACCCATCAAAAGTTATGAGCCTGAGAATACTTGCCTTATTTAAGAAAATAGGGGGAAACACCCCCTAAGAGTCACAGAATCTTAATAAAAATCACACCATCAGATTCTGCGTATTAGAAAACCCTATTGTAGAGGTTTCAAGCTCCTATCTAAAAAAATGTGGAATTTCGTATTTTTTTTTCCAGAAGGCACATCACGGATGCGTGTTTATTTGTTTTTTGTTTGTTTTGTTTTTTCCAAGGGTGATCGTTTCGACCCAGTGGTCCTAGAACAGAAATGAAAAGTTCTAGTGCCCTTTTTAAGTGACCAAAAAAATTGGAGGGCACCTAGGCCCCCTCCCACGCTAATTATTTTCCCAAAGCTACCAGATCAAAATTCTGAGATAGCCATTTTATTCAACGTAGTCACAAAACCTTATAACTATGTCTTTGGGGACGACTTACTCCCCCACAGTCCCCGTTGGAGGGGCCACAAGTTACAAACTTTGACCAGTGCTTACGTATAGTAATGGTTATTTGGAACTGTACATACGTTTTCAGGGGAATTTTCAGGTTAGGAGGGGGGGTTGAGAATAGGGGGATATGTTGGGGGAACTTTCATTGGAGGAATTTGTCATGTGCGAAGAAAATTTTCATGAAGGGAGCGCAGGATTTTCTAGCATTATTTAAAAAAAAAACAATAAAAAAATAAATATGAAAAAGTTTTTTCAACTGAAAGTAAGGAGAAGCATTGAAACTTAAAACGAAAAGAAATTATTATGCATATGATGGGCTCACCTCCTCCTAATACCTCGCTCTTTGAGCTAAAGTATTTTAGTAATTTCAACTATTTATTCTACGGCTTTTGTGAATCAAGGGTCATTCTTAAGAAATTGGGACAACATTTAAGCATTAGTGTAAAGAACGAGGTAATGACGAGGGGGTGAACCCCTTCATATACGTAATAAAAAATGAGAATACAGAAGTTCGTTACGTAAGCTAATTTGTAAGTTACGTATATCTTTTACTAATAAAAACATTCGTAAAAAAATTTAAAGTTCTAGTTGCCTTTTTAAGTAGCCAAAACCTCGGAGGGCAACTAGGCTTCCTCCCCCACTCCGTTTTTTCTCAACATCATTTGATCAAAACTATGAGAAAGTCATTTTGCAAAAAAAATAAATACGCAAATTTTGTTTTAATTATTCATCTGCGGTGAGCCAAAATCAAAACAT
Organism: Artemia franciscana; assembly: GCF_032884065.1. Lineage (NCBI taxonomy): Eukaryota > Metazoa > Arthropoda > Branchiopoda > Anostraca > Artemiidae > Artemia > Artemia franciscana. The sequence continues at coordinate 33,324,228 of NC_088864.1, read as the reverse complement.
GCATTGATTCAAAAGCGTTCAGAAATTAAATAAAAAAACAAGGTTTTTTTAACGGAAAGTAAGGAGCGACATTAAAACTTAAAACGAACAGAAATTACTTCGTATATAAAAGTTGATGCTTCCTCATCAACACCCCAATCTTTATGCAAAATTTTTTTACTGTTTTAAAAAGTAGAGTTAAGAGAAAGAGTCAAACTCTAGCGTAAACAGCGGGACGTTGATGAGGAAGCATCCCCTTTCATATACGAAGTAATTTCTGTTCAATTTAAGTTTTAATGTCGCTCCTTACTATCCCTTAAAAAAAGTTTTTTTTATTTAATGTTCACAAAGGTCGAGCATGAACATAGTGTGACTACTACTAAGCTGCTCTAATATGGTGAAACAAATCAAGTAGTTGTAGCTAAATTATTTTATTCATGCACATGACCTACAAAAAATTTTTAAAATTAAATAAAATTATTATATACTTGAGATCATTTTCTAGATTTTGAATTCAATGTAAAAAAAAAGTATAAAAACATGTTTTGGCCCTATTTTGGACACATTTTTATTAGTCTTATTTTCTATACCCATGAATAATATAAAAAAAAACTTTTACAGATTCTTTTGCCTAAGTCTTAAGTAATCAAAAAAAAAATGTAAATTTAATTAACCTCTGAACACTAGCTTTCGGTCAAAAGCTGTTTATTAGGTTCTTATACTTTGGTTCAATGAATTCATTTTAATTTGAGCTAATTCTTTGTAGTTAAAAATAAGCATCCAGTGTTTATCTCACCGACACTAAAACTGTTTGTTCAACACTAAAAATATTTGAGTAACTCAAATAATCCGTAAAATATACAATTGCACGTGAGTTGATTCACCATTTATTTGTTTTGTAAGAGCAATAGGAAATTTAATACTTTTCATCCTTTTTTAGCAACCGATCAACCGCGTCGCAATGTCTCCAGCATCCATGGCTTCGAAAACGTCCTCCACTGGTAGCCCCCAGCCCAATCCATGAAGAAATAGAGCTGCCCAGGTTAATTTCACCTCCACCTATACCATTACAGGATCAATCACTACTTATACATGAGAGTGAAGTGATAGAAATAGTGAAAGATAAAGAATATATTCCTAAGATTTCCAACAAAAAAGACAAACCACCCGTACCACCCAAGCCAAAGACACAGAAAGAAGAGCTTGATCTCACAAAAGAGAATTTAAAACAATTTGTTGAGCGTTGGAATTCTCATCCAAACAGTCCTTACATATTTGATAGTCCAAGGAAAAGCATAACTACTGGCAGTGGTCAACCCCTGTCACCAGTTGTAAAGCAACCATCACAGTCCCCAGTACAATTAATCACAGCATCAACTAGATCGTCTATGTCATTAGTTATAGGACCAGCATCTACAAATGATCAAAACCAATTCTCCTTTAGTCAAACTGACATAAAAAGTGCAGCAGACATGGAAACAGAAAATCTTCTCAGAACAGTTCAAGAAACTTTAACTACTATAGAGACATCTATTAAAGAAGCATGTTCTGCCACATCTTATTCCAATTGGGCTAAAGATAAGCTGCTGCAAAGAGAGCGTGCGGGCATGGAAAAATTCATGTCAAAACAATCAAGTTTGGATTCCAAGTCGGACTTGAGCATATCGTCAAGGTGCTCCCCATCTAGATCACGAATAACAATTGACTGCCTGACACGAGACTTTGAAAAACTTGAGGAAGAGTTCAAAGAACATTCTCCTGTGCAATCAAAAGTACAAATACCTCATTCTGTGACGGCACTAAAAGTGATCCATGACGCTACAAATGAGCTTAACTCCTTAGTAAAACAAAGTGAACAGATTCTATTAGATTTTGGTGCCTTAGAGGAACATCCTCCTGTCATATCCAGGTCAAGTCCTCCCCCACGGAGGATCAATCTGCTTCTTTCGTCATCCATCACGGGAAAATCGGATTGTAGAACAGGAGAAACTTCAGTTAGCTCATATGACCCTACTAAGTTGAATGTGTAGTTATATATATATATATATATATATATATATATATATATATATATATATATATATATATATATATATATATATATATATATATATATATGCAATTTGAACAGGACCGTTTAAGACCTGACGATTGCATTATTTTTTAGTGTCATTCAGATTTTATGCTAATACCAATGTTAGTTGCAATTCAGACGTACATTAAAGCCTTTTAATTTACCATAGTCCCTGGATAGGTTGAAATGAGGTATTTTAGTCATATATAATATATAAAATATTGCTCGTATTCTTAGTTTCATTTAAAGAGTTCATTCTTATAAAAACCGAATTTTCTCTCGGTAATACTAATATGGACATTACTCACTTTTACATACCTGTCTATTACATAATACACACTCGAGAAGTGAAGTTTGGTAAATACTAATGAAACAAAACAAAATAAGATGAAAATACAATTCTTTACTAACAAAATTATGAAAATTACCACTAAGAATTATGGAGGGGGGTCACCCAGGGCGCATTATATTAAATACGTAACCTAACCTAACCAAAATACCAATTAGATATTTAATTTAAAAATAGTTATAATGTAGCTTGCAAAGGGCCGAAGGTAATTGTCTGGTATAGACAGCATGAAAACCGGATATTGTCTGATCCTCGCGATACAATTTCTCAAGTGTGTCTTATATAATAGACATATACCCTCTTTTAATGTAAAGATTTGGAATATTAAATACGTCAAAAAGATGGAGTGAATTTCTGAACAAATGATATACAAATGATTCCTGAACAAATGATATACTTGAAGTTAAAATTCTATCTGATGCTGCTTCTCCGGCCTAAGATTCATCACAAAACTCAATCAACGGAGTTGAGTTTGCTGGTGAGCACCTCTTTGTAATTTCATTCAAAATAAAGCTGTGAATTCAAGATCGACGAGTTAACCATCTCCTACTAAACTTCATTTCTACTTTGTATTCCTTTTAGCCTAAAGTGCAGTTTCAAACCTAAGCCCTTGTGGGCTATGTAGTCTAGCTATTTTAGGGATACAGGCCAATCTATATTAGGGATAAGATCGAAGCTACCTTATACACTTTTCTGTAATGCACATCTAACTCGCATTTAAACACTTCGTGTTAAGGACTTGTGTTCCACGAAATATTAGTACACTAAATCAAAGCTTACCATAAGTTGATTCATCTGAGATACTTCTAGCATATTTAGCATCTGAGCTACTTACCCTAAATAAAATTTATTTCTACGACACATTTATCTCCTATACTAAATGATACGTAGCATTCACGTTGAATTTAGTGGGAGGGTACCCATATCTATGTAGACATTAGTCAAGACATTTTCGACAGTCGAGCTTAAAATCCCCAGCTTTAACAAACTTTAAACGAACAGAAATTATAACAGATATGAGGGGTTTGTTCCCTCCTTAATACCTCACTCTTTACACTAAAGTTCTTTTTTAAATTCAAGAAGATTTTTATGCTAATTAAACGGTATTTGTGTTACGTATGAAAAACAAAGAAAGGAAATAATAAATGAAAAGAGAAAAATCAAATAGGTGAAAAACGAGGATTTTATCGGCCAGTAGCAAAATATGAAAAACAAGCAAATATTTCGACAAGGACCTCCGCCAAGTCGTCCTCAGTGCTCAAAAAAATAAGAAAGAGGGAAAACAAAATAAAGAAACAAAGAAGAAACAGCAACAAAATCTAACCTTCTTAAGTGAACTGTACGAGAGGAGAAAAGACACTGAATCAAACAACAAAAACCAACTTGAAATCAATGAAAGAGAAGTTACGAATTAGATTGAATAAATATCCTTTGCCTTGCAACATATTTCGCCTGTCTACAATTTCGGTTTTCATTAAATATGAGGACAGGATGTCTTAAATTAGACTGGGTGAAATTATTCATAGAGTCTTTTAATATTAAATTGTTATAAATTGGGACTAAGGAAATATCCCCCGTGTCTCTATTTATAGCCAAATTTCTAATTATATGTTGTTGTTTTTTTATCTCCATTGCCTCTTTAAAAGATTGCGGTGGGCCATTTACGGTAGATATTAAAGTTGCCTCTTCAAAAAGAACTAAATGATCAGGATTTTCATATATATATGCGGCCAGAGCTGAATCAAAATTGTCTTTTATTTTTTCAATCTGAAAAAATTCTTCTTTATTCATTCTGAAAATTCATGAAAATGAAATTTTCATGAATAAAAATGAAAATGAAATTTCAGAAAGAAAATTCATTCTGAAAATGAAAAAAAAAAATCATTCCTTATTTTTCAATCTGAGGAACTTATCTATTGAAATTTTGTGTTCATGCAATCGTTATCCTCGTTGTTGATGGGTAATGGTTGATGGGTATACGCATATGAGGGGTTTACCTTCTCGTTATACATCACTCTTTACGCTAAAGTATTTTTAGTAATTTCAACTATTTTATTTATAACGCCTTTGTGATTCAGAGGTCATTCTTAAGGAATTGGGACAAAATCTAAGCTTTAGTGTAAAGAGCGAGGTATTGACGAGGGCTGAACCCCCTCATATACGCAATAAAAACATACGAATGTAGAAGTTCGTTACGTAAGTTAATTCGTAAGTTACGGATATTTTTTACCAAAAGTTCTAGTTGCTTTTTTAAGTGATCAAAAACTTGGAGGGAAACTAGGCCTCCTCCATCACTCCTTTTTTCTCAAAATCATCCGATTAATTGCAATTAATTAATATGCAAATTTTGTTTTAATTATTTATGTGCGGAGAGCCAAGGTCAAAAATAGAGTTAAGAGAAAGAGTCAAACTTTAGCGTAAAGAGCGAGGCGTTGAGGAGGAAAAGTCTCTTTCATATACGGAGTAATTTCTGTTCGTTTTAAGTTTTAATGTTGCTCCTTAATTTCATCTAAAAAAAACTTGTTTTTTTTATTTAATATCTAATGAAAACCGAAATTGTAGACAGGCGAAATCTGTTGCAAGGCAAAGGATACTTATTCAATCTTATTGGTAACTTCTCTTTCATCGATTTCAAGTTGGTTTTTGTTGTTTGATTCAGTGTCTTTTTTCCTCTCGTACAGTTCACTTAAGAAGGTTAGATTTTGCTGTTGTTTCTTCTTTGTTTCTTTTTTTCTTTTTCCTCTTTCTCATTTTTTGAGCACTGAGGACGACTTGGCGGAGGTCCTTGTCGAAATATTTGCTTTTTGTTCATATTTTGCTACTGGCTGATAAAAACCTCGTTTTTCACCTATTTGATTTGTCTCTTTTCATTTATTATTTCCTTTCTTTGTTTTCATGCGTCATGCATAGCCAGTATGGTCTCAGAGGGTATTTGTGTTTCAGGAGTCAGTCTTAAAGAATTGGGACAAAAAGTCAAACTTTAGCGTAAAGAGCGAAGTGTTGAGGAGGGGTGATTTCCCTCATATACGCAATGATTTCTGTTCGTTTTAAGTTTGGATGTTGTTCCTTGCTTTCAGCTGAAAACAAACTTGTTTTTTATTTAGTTTCTGATTGTTTTTAAACAATGCCGGGAAATCCGGCTCCACATCCATGGAAAATGCTTTCCCCTCACGGAAAATCCCTCCATGTAAAGTCATTCCAACGGAAAGGTCCCCCTCCACCAGGAAAATTCCACCACAGACAATTCAATTCTAGTTGAAAATTCCCCCAAGAAAACTTTTGCTGACGATTTCGGGTGAAAAATTTTCTTAACGCAATTTCGTTTGAAGGAGACATGGCGATTTCTGGTTGTTTTAAAATGATGCTGCATATCCCATTTTCCCTTCAAACCACTCCCCCTAGTAGAAAGTTGCTCTCTATGGAGAATTCGTTCCGAAGAAACCTTTGCCATGGATGATTTCTCCCTTTGAAAATCCCCTCTCCCTATGGAAGGATATTTGCAACGGATATGGCAAAGAGTAAAAAGAGACTAATAAAAGAAATTTCGCATAGGAATTCTGGCTAAATTTCCCTGTAAAATTTCTCCTGGAGATTTCACCCTCCCTTAAAACTTTCCTTACCGGAAAAATTCTCCCATCGGAAATTTCTCCAGCAGAAAGTCCCCCCCCCAAAAAAAAAATGTTTATGTATTTTCCCGAAAACAAATACTATACGCAAACAATAGGTAAATTCCATGACTTATAGATCTTTCCCCAGGGGCTAGGGGGGGGGGGGTTAAATTATCACCTACAGGTGTAGCTACTGGACTTTTGAACCATACTGCACCAAATGGCCTTTTCCAAATTCGGATAGGACAGAAAAAAGGGATGGAAAGGGGGCTAGCTGCCCTGTAATATTTTACAAAAATAAGCATTAACTAAACTAAATTAAGCATTACTATGATTGATGCATTACTATACATTACTATAAAAAAAATCATACGTATACATGTTTTCACAATGGCATATGACCAGCATCATAGGCACCTCAGTGCAATCAGTGAAACTTTTAAAGGCGCTTATTTGATTGGAAATGAAATGTTTTAGTGTCCTTTTTAAGAATCTAAAATGATTGGACGGAAAACAGCCCTCTTCCAAAACCCATTAATTCTCCAATTATATCCAATCAAAATTTTGTGATTTTTGTTCAGCATAGTTGAAAGGTCTAGTAGTTAAGTCTCTAGGGATGCTTGGGATAATAAGTGGAATTCCAATAGAGTTAAAAGACTAAGCATTCAAGCCTTCTATGAGCCTTCAAGGACTAGTCTATTATTTTAAAACATATCTACTGCACAACAGCCCAAATAGTTTCTATAGCCCAATTCATAAACTTCGAGCTATGTTAAAAATATATTCCTGTTATAATTAAAATATAAACCGTAATATTCAAGTGGTATTGTTCATAACATTAATCGTAAGCAGTTACTAAGTTATCGATGATTTATTATGTTTTGCTTCGTGTACGAAAAGATTTTCATGTCATGTTATCCTTCAAGAACCTAACTTCAACGCCATGAGGAATCTCAACATGAGTCCTCAAGATGGACAAAAAGGAGGTTGTTTTTTCTTGCATCGACAAGAGAATTAATAATTTGCAAGAAGTTTATATAATCGTTTTTACGACTTCTAAGATACTCGAGCGTAATATTGACCGTCATTTGATACCTAAACGTTTTACAAGGTTTCCTCGGGGAAGTTCTTTCTTTAGGTTTCCTTTCAACCCCTTCAAGAACAGTGTACCATTAGCCGTTGCTCTAAATATGAAGTTGAAACTTTTGGTCTTGGTTGCTAACGTTGCATTCAGCTTTCGAGTCCTAAGTTTGTTGGACGTTAGCTTTTATGAGTCAATTGAACCGCCTAGTCTTAGCCTTAAGAAAAATCTTAAGGAAGGTAAGTTATTGCATTACCTCAAAAACGCCGCCAAAGTTACATTTTCCGCGATAGTGAACTATTTACATTGTCTTTTGTGAGGATTCCCGCCAGGCTCATTAGTGTAGTCAAATTTCTCACTTTTAAATTGGGCTTTATTTCAAATTCAAAAAGTCATTCCAATGCACTTTGGAGTTGCTTCTAATTGAAACTCAAGGAAAATGAGTCTAGAGCCTCAATACAACCTTTAGATTTTCGGAAAGTACAAGCTAAAATTCATAAGTAAATAAACAAGGAAATATTTTTTTTCATGCTTATGATTTCTTATTTTAATATAAGCCTATTTCAGCTGCTACCGGAACCGTCACGTATGCGGGGAATGGGGTTCCTTCCAATATTTTTGGCTACTCGGTGAAAAAACGAGTTGGCAAATTTTTTATTCGGTTAAATAAAGACCACAAAAATACTGACATGGCATCTATCACAATCTTGATCTTGGTCGCTAGTAAAAAAAAAAAAAACTAGTTTTTTTAACTGAAAGTAAGGTGCGAAATTAAAACTTAAAAAGAACATATATTACTCCGTTTGTGAAAGAGGATGTTCCCTTCTCAACACCCCGCTCTTTACGCCAAGGTTTGACTCTTTTTCTCAATTCTTCTTTATTAAACAGTAAAAAATTTTAGCGTAAAGAGCGGGGCGTTGAGAAGGGAACAGTCCCTTTCATATGCGGAGTAATTTCTGCTCGCTTTAAGTTTTAATGTCGCTCCTTACTTTCAGTTAAAAAAATAGTTTTTTATTTAATTTCTGAACGTTTTGAATTAATGCATGTTTGATTTTGGCTCTCTGTACATAAATTATTAAAATGAAATTTGCATATTAATTCTTTTTTTGGCTAAACGGCTTTCTCTTAGTTTTGATCAGAAGACTTTGAGGAAAATGGGGTGGAGGAGGAGGCCTAGTTGCCCTCCAATTTTTCGATTACTTAAAAAGGCAACTATAATTTTTAATTTTTAACGAACGTTTTTATTCGTAAAAAATATACGTAACTTAAGAATTAACTTACGTAACGAACTTCTATGTTCGTAAATTTTTATTATGTATATGAGGGGGTTTGTTCCTCTCTCTTTACACTAAAGCTTAAATTTTATCCCAATTCTTTAAGAATGACCCCTGAATCAGAAAGGCCGTAGAATAAATAGTTCAAATTACCAAAAATACTTAAGCGTAAAGAGCGAGGTATTTAGGAGGAGAAGAACCCATCATATGCGTAATAATCTCTGTTTGTTTTAAGTTTTAATGCTGCTCCTTACTTTTAGTTGAAAGAACCTTTTCATATTTATTTTTTCATTGTTTTTTATAATATTGATAGAAAATCTTCTCCAACCTTCTCCAATTTCTCTTCCAACATGACATATTCCTCCAAGGAAAGATCCTCCCACATAGCCCCATCCCCTCACTCCTCCCCCCAAACCAAAAGAAAACCTGAAAACGTCTGTACACTTCCCAATAACCATTACTGTATGTAAAGACTGGTCAAAGTTTGTAACTTGCAGCCCCTCCTTCGGGGACTATTTAGGAGTAAGGCATCCATCCCCAAAGACATAATTATTGTGTTTTTCGACTATCCTAAACAAAATGGCATCTCAAAATTTTGATCCGTTGACTTTTTGAAAAAAAATGAGAATGGGAGGGGGCCTAGGTACCCCCCACTTTCTTGGTCATTTACCAACTAGTTATACACATGCTTTGAACGAGAAAATGAGCTTAGGAACTATTTTTCTTCACCTTAAATGATTCGTTGGGCCAAAATGTGCTCTCAAGTTTCGCATTCGAAACGGACATTATTCTTATTATTGGTCACAAAAAGCTGGTAAATATGACCCGCTAGTCAGTAAAACACCCCGCTCCCCCTCCCCCTAAAAACATTCTGGTTAGTAACGAACCTGGCTGCTATTATAAATTTGAAAGCCACTGACAAAACTTCAACATGGCTGGTTGGAATATCAATTTAAAAAGCCATTAATTTAATGAAAGCATCATCTTTAAAAGCATCGTGTTATGTATTCAAGCATTATGTTTACAAGAATGTTTGATCACCTTTTTTTCTTGGCAAGGTTGAACTTTCTCAAAGGCTAAAAAGCTTAAAATGTAGGGCCTCAAAACGAAAAGTTGCCTGTATTTAAGGTAATAAAATTAATAAGTGCATTTTATCTTCAAAAATATATACAATTAAACATTCAAACACTTTGATTGAATTTTAACTCTGCTGCTCTATCGCACTTTATATTTTTCTCAGAAACATTAGACCCACGACTTTAATCATAATCATTGTCAATGCATTTATTGCATAGTTAGGTTAGCACACTTTATACATATCTTGGAAACAATAGGTACGAGTTTAAATGCTTGAATTTCTTCACTAAGTTTTTAATTTGCTGACTATAGTAGGCCTAGCTCAATACTTTTGCAGCTGCTGGTTTCGTATAAATCAGGAGTTAAGCCGGGTTGTGTTCTTTCCCCCTTTATATCGGTCATTTTGATGGACTTTGTCTTAAGGAGCACAAGAGAAGCAGCGGGAGATCACGGAATCAAATGGAGAGGAATAGCTTTCCTGAACTTCGATATCCTAAAGATTTAAGCATCCTTGATGAGAGTGTTAGCAAAATGAATGATTTTTTTTAGAGGTTTTGTGAGTTTTGGTTGCTAGAACACGTTTGAAAATAATTGATAAGAAGACTAAGTCACTAAGGCTTGGAATAAGTGAAGATGAAAAGGAGACGCTGGGTAACGAAAATACTGATTAGGTGGGCAGCTTCAATTACCTTGGTAGTATTGTTAGTAAATACGGTGGGATCAGTTAAGCTGTTAGAAGTAGAATAGCCAAGGCTCAGGGTGTTTTTTTTTTCACAAATAAAAAAAAGTTTAGAAAAATAGGAAGATAATTCTGCAAACCAAGATTAGAATAATGGAAGCTAATGATGCCAGTGGTCAAATATGGCTCTGAATCATGGGTGGCTCGAAAAACGAATGAAAATTTGCTAGATATTTTCCAGAGAAAATGACTACGGATTGTTCTGGGTATTTCATACAGTAAGCTGTAATAAAAGTGTGGTTCAATCCTGCTTTCTAGGGCTATAATGACAGAAAATTTGTGATAGCTTTGGCACCTTCTGCGGAGGAAGGATGACAGATTGCTGAAGATTGTCCTTTTCGGCAAACCGTTTAAGGCTAAACAGAAAGCAGGTTGTCCAGAATTGGGGTGAGAGGATGTCATAAAGAAAGATTTAAAGGAAATGAGATTTCCTGGGAAGGTGTAAGGAGGAAAGTTTGGAGGGAGGAGGAGCGTGCCTAGTTGTGCTGACCTTAGGCGGCTTGTTGTTGCGTTGAGTTGTTAGTAGTAGTAGTAAGAATTATTGATATTTTCACATTCAACTATTTATAAAGTTTTGAATTGTAGTTTTAATACATGTGGTCGACCTTTTTCCAGCTTGAAGCTAGCTTTGTTAACGAAAGTCTCGAATACTGTTTTTGCAATGTATATATGCATACAAAATTTCAAGTTAAATTAAAGTGATATAATAACTAAAGTGCTTCCATCGCACTGAAATTAATATTTTTTTCAATCTAAAATACACGTTTTTTCCACTACTACTATTGCTACGAACTGCAACTCACTGCAACACTAAGTCACCTGAAGCCAACACAGCCATGCATGGTTCTCCTTCCTCCCAAGCCATTCAATGGCTTACACTTTTGGGAAATGGACACAAGAATTGTGCCTTTAAATCTTTCTTTAAGTTTTTTTTAAAACTTGAAAAAAGTTTGAAAGAATGGGAAGATAAATTGCAAGCCAAGATTAGAATATTGAAAGCTACAGTAATAACAGTGGTTAACATGGTTCTGAATCATGGGTGCTCCGAAAAAAAGAGGATAATTTGCTAGACGTTTTCCAGAGCCACAGAATGTTTTGGGTACCCGATTGACTGACCATACTTCAAACAGTGGACTGTACTCAAAGCGCTGTTCAATCCCACTTTCTAGGACTATAATGAGAGAAAGGTATAGAAGGCTAGGGCACATTTTGTGGTTGACGGATGACAAATTGCCAAAGATTGAAATTTTTGGTCAACCATCAGGGGCTAAGCAGCAAGCAGGTTATCCTCGGTTGTCCTCAGCAAGAAAAGATATAAGGGAATGGGAACTTCCTTGGAGGATGTAAACAGGGATACTTTGAATAGATTGAGATGGAAGAGGAGTGCGCGCAGTTGTATTGGCCTCACAAAGCCTGGTGCTGCAGTGAGTTTTTAATAGGAGTAGTAGTTTCTTTAGGACGTCTCCCCACTCCATTCGGAGACGACTTGCTTTTAGTTTGGCCCTAGATGGTCAGTAAGGACGATCTTTGTTCATATGTCATCCTTCATCCATAGAAATGTCCTAGAAACACAACCTTTTCTCATTATGTCCCTGAAAAACTAGGTTGACCTATATTTTCTGCAAAACATACTCCTTTAGATACTGTCAGTTAGTCAGTTATCCAATATAATCTTTATGCAATTTCTTTGGAAAACAAATTGTAGTTTCCCTCAATCTATTTAAGCAGACCCTCAGCCACAACTCCTTTTTTCCTTTAATGATTCAAGTTGAACGGCCATCCCTAAAGACGCAGGTGCTATTAAACTTCTTCGAGATGTAGGTACATGTTACGTCATAGGGTATGTCTTTTGCTATGGTTGTCTTGCTGGAAAACCCAACGGCGTGCGGAAAACCTTCAGGGTCCCCGCCAAATCAGGATTATTGTGATTGTTAAATAATAGTTTCTGTGACAATTAAAAAAAACTTCAGAGGAACCCCCTCTGGATTCCGTAACATCCTTATCCCTCGATTCCGGGACGGCCCTATCCCTGGATTCTACGACAGCCTTACCCTGTCATTCCACGATAACCAGCAGGTGTTAATTAAGTCATGGGGGATGTTTTCCAAACGAAGTATGTGATAATTACTTAAAAAACTTTTAGGGAACCCCCACCAAATCCTATTTTCTTTGATCGTTATGTTTAAAAACCTAAGGGTGTGGGGAAAAACCTTCAGGGGGTTTCCTTACCCTCCAAGATTTCTTTGGGTGACACAATATGGAGAGTGTTTTTTTTTAAAACTCGCGAGGGGTAGGGAAAACCTTCAAGACCCACTAATGGGGAACTTTAAAGAGACAGGACTCCTAGCGAGCAGTTCCACCAGCCTCCTAGCATCCAATTGCAACGGGAGCCATGGCATCCAATTCCATCAAGGGCCCCTAGCATCCAATTTCAGAGGGGGGTCGGACCCCAAGAATCCAATTCCATCGAGCCTTTAGTATCCAATTTCATCAACAAGGCGTTTTTCAAGACGCTTTAAGATTTCTTTGGTTGCTATGTAATAGAGGAATGTTTAGATATGTTAAGGATGACGCATTCTAACATGACTTGTTTCTGCAGGCCCCTTGAAAAATTCTTTCTTGTAACTGTGAGGAGCTCACATGTGGGGTGTTACCTAATGACAATGCACATATGGGTGCTTACACAATAGATTTCTTAAGAGATTTTTTCAATTCCTTTTCTTTCTTTTTCTCAAGGAACCTTTATATTCCAAAGATATTTTGTCCTCGTTAGGATTCGAGAGGACCATTTCCATCCAAGCCAAACTCCGCCCTATACAGCTCGACTATGAAAACTTTTCAAAAATTTTGACTCGGGAAATAGATTCTACAAAATAACCAATTCCACAAGCTGAGAATTGCCATGTAACGCTTATTAGAATGATTAAATTGATCATAAATTTCCACTCCTTTCCACATGAGAGCAAAAGGCATCCGAATACTATCGATTTTTACTCCATTAGATGCACTTGCCTATCAAAATATTATTCATTTTCTAACGTGATTCAGGCAGGTTGACTTACATGGCACATGTTACATAGAATTGGTTTTTAGACATTTCATTACATAACTGATTTTGTATGTAAGATTCGTCCTGGAACAAGTGATCAAACAGTTAGTGGTAACGAACTGTAGTAAGGAACGACTCGGCTCAATAGTAAGCGAAACTCTAAAAAACAGGAATTTTTATACTAATAGATATATCAAAAGAATTAGATTTTTATTTTAATTTAAAATATATAAGTAGCGTTAAATTTAGTCTTACTCATCAAAAGTTAGGAGCCTGAGAAAATTTGCTTTGTTTCGGAAAATAGGGGGAAACACCCCCTAAAAGTAATAGGATCTTAACGAAAATCACACCACCGCATTCAGAGCATCAAAAAACCCTACTGTAGAAGTTTCAAGCACCTATCTACAAAAATGTGGAACTCACTATTTTTTGCCACAAGACCGATCACGGGTGCGTGTTTGTTTGTTTGTTTGTTTTGTTTTTTCCCCAAGCGTGATCATATCGACCAAGTGGTCCTAGAATTTCGCAGGAGGGCTCATTCTAACGGAAGTTAAAAGTTCTAGTGCCCTTTTTAAGTGACCAAAAAAATTGGAGGGCACCTAGGTCCCCTCCCACGCTCATTTGTTTCCCAAAGTAAACGGATCAAAATTTTTAGATAGCCATTTTGTTCAGCATAGTCAAAAAATATATTAATTATGTCTTTGGGGCTGACTTACTCCTCCGCAGTCCCCGGGGGAGGGGCTGCAAGTTACAAACTTTGACCAGCGTTTACATACAGTAATGGTTTTTGGGAAGTGTACAGACCTTTTCAGGAGATTTTTTGGCTGGGGAGGGGGCTACGTAGGAGGATCTTCCCTTGGAGGAATTTGCCAGAAGAGAAAAGAAATTCCATGAAGGGGACGCAGGATTTTCTAGCACTATTTTTTTTAAAAACAATGAAAAAATAAATATGAAAAAGTTTTTTCCACTGAAAGTAAGAACCAGCATTAAAACTTAAAACGAACAGAGATTATTACGCATATGGGGGGCTCATCTCTTCGTAAATGGCTCGCTCTTTATGCTAAAGTATTTTTAGTAATTTCAACTATTTTTTTTCTACAGCTTTTGCAATTCAGGGGGTCAATCTTAAGGAATTGGGACAAAATTAAACATTTAGTGTAAAGACCGAGATATTAAATAGTGGGCAAACCCTCTCATATACATAATAAAAATATACGAATATAGAAGTTCGTTAAGTAAGGTAATTTGTAAGTTACGTAGATTTATTACTAATAAAAACATTCGTTAAAAATGAAAAATTCTAGTTGCCTTTTTAAATAACCAAAAAATTGGAGGGCAACTAGACCTCTTCCCCCACCCTTTTTCTCAAAATCGTCTGATCAAAACTAAGAGAAAGCCATTTAGCAAAAAAAATTAATGCGCAAATTTCGCTTTAATTATTCATTTGCAAAGAGGCATAATCAAACATGCATTAATTCAGTAACGTTCAGAAATTAAATAAGAAAATAAGTTTTTTAACTGTAAGTAAGGAGCGACATTAAAATTTAAAATGAACAGAAATTACTTCGTGTACTTAAGGAGCTGTTTCCTCCTCAACGTCCCGCTCTTTACGCTAAAGTTACTTACTGTTTTATAAAGTAGAATTGAGAAAAGGAGTCAAACTTCAGCGCAAAGAGTGGGATGTTGAGGATGGAACAGCCCCTTTCATACACGGGGTGATTTCTGTTCGTTTTAAGTTTCAATGTCAGTCCTTACCTTCAGTTAAAAAACTTGTTTTTTGTATTTAATCTGAGAAGGAACAGGCTTTTTTTTATTGTAAATAAAAGTTTTATCAATGCAAAGACATTATAAAATCAAGAAATCAGAAAAAAGCAGTTAAAAGCTAATGAAAATACAAAACAAAACGTGAAAAATCTGATTTAGGATAAAACATAAGCCAAAAAAATATGAAATCACAGAAAGAGCATTTAAAACTCAACAAACAAACAAAAATGTGAAAAAACCTGCCGTAGGATAAAGTTAAGCAAAAACAAGCGAATTAAAGAAAGATGGGGGTCCTAGCAAACAATCCCAGAGGGGAGGGGACTTTTTATTAGAGGTAAATTTCAGCCATATTAAGAGTCATTTCTGAGAGGT
The DNA here is from genome assembly GCF_032884065.1 of Artemia franciscana. Lineage (NCBI taxonomy): Eukaryota > Metazoa > Arthropoda > Branchiopoda > Anostraca > Artemiidae > Artemia > Artemia franciscana. The sequence continues at coordinate 33,308,862 of NC_088864.1, read as the reverse complement.
TTTAAGAGAAATGCCACATTTCTTTGAGCAAAAACTATGCATATTTCCATCCACCGTGACAATATATGGCTGACCCACCCCCTAGTGAGCAATTATATTTGGGCCCCCTAATATCTAATTCCACCAGGGGCCTAGAAACCAATTCCAATCGGACCCTACCAAGCAATTTCAGTGGGGGGACCTAACATCCAATTCCAAAGAGGGCCTCCTAGCAATTACTTCCAAAGGGGAGGCTAGTTATTAGAGATAAATTTAGACTAAATTAAACGTTATTTCTGAGAAGTTTTAATGGAAATGGTATATTTCTTTGAGCTCAGGCTATAAATGTTCATACTAATGTGACAGTATGTGAGTATCCCACCCTATCAACCAGTTCAAGAGGGGTAGGGTTGTTATCAGAGATAAATTTTAACCATATTAAGAGTTATTTCTGAGAGACTTTAATGATAATGCCTCATTTCATTAACTGGGTATAGATTTCAGTCCTCCACCACTGGAAAATTCTTTTATCCTCTTATATTAACCTCTTATATTAAAATTTAAGCTGTAGAACATGTGAGTCCAAGCAATTCACGTTACCATATTACACTATGGACGGTACACGGCACCCTCCACCACCCCTCAACTTGAGGGCCTCAACGGCAATTCATGTAGCCGTGACAATATATGACTGCCCTGTGAGACAGCCCTAGGATACATTATCATTCCCAAGACATTTTTAAAATATTTTCTTAATGAAATCATACTTAAAGTCCACTGATTCATATTTTTGACAACCCCTCAGTGTGATGCCCTCCACGGTAATTCAAACTAGCGTGCCAAGACGTGGCTGGCCCGCGGCATCTCTATGACACATTTTATCATTCGAACACAGTTTCAAAATATTTTCTTGTTAAAAAACATGCCTTAAATCCAACGGTTCGTGTTTTTGCAAGCCAATCCTCCATGATTCACCATGTCATATCAGGCCGTCGCGTCACACTATAACTGACCTTCTGATCCCCCATCATCATTCCTAAGACACTCTTTTAATTTTTTTTTTAATAAAGTAAAATCCAATTCTGCTTTCCCCGGTTCCGAACCTCGGTTACAACGGTTCCACCTCTGATTATGCTTGGTGCCATCCCAGTTCAACCGATTCTAAAACTGGATCCTGCTGCGTTAGTTTTGGTTCCCCCACTTTCGTCCCAGATTCCACAGTTCCGATTTCACCAATTCCAATCCAAGTTCCGTCAATTCCAAAACTTTTTATGTGACTGCCTCGGTAAAAATCTATGTCTGGTCATTGACAATAGCTAGTTTGTTATAGCTTTAATAGCTTGTTTAGCTGTTGTAAGCTACTTGTTGTAAGCTGCTGTAGCTGTTGTAGCTATTTGTAATAGCTGTTTTAGATCAGTATCATCTCTACATAGGAAGTATAAGCAATCGAATAGAATTTGTTGCGTGCTTATTTTTAGTTCGTGGAGCAAGCTGCGTTCTGATTTTTGCTCCTTAAACTTGTTGCATAACGCTTTTTCTTTTCGTGAAACTTGTATATTGATTTTTCAGCTCGTGAAACTGTTTTTTTTTTCATGGAACTTGTTGCATGATGATTTTTGTTTGTGGAACTTGTTGCATGTTTATTTTTCCTGGAACTTGTTTCATGCTGATTTTTGTTCGTGGAACTTGTTGCATGCTTGTTTTTTCCTGGAACTTGTCGCATCCAGATTTTTGTTTGTGAAATTTGTTGCAAGTTGATTTTTCTCTTTGGTAAACTTTTATACTGATTTTTCTCCTCGTGAAACTGATTTAGTTTATGGAATTTGTTGCGTGCTTACTTTTGTTCATTGAACTTGTTGCAGGCTCAGTTTTATTCGTGAAACTTGCTACGTGTTGATTTTTCTCTTTCTGAACTTTGTCCATCGATTTCTCTCCTCGTGAAACTAATTATGCTCATTGAACTTCTCGCGTGCTGAAATTTGTTCGTGGAACCTGTTGACTGCTGTTTTTATTCGTGAAACTTATAGCATGTTGATTTTTCTCTTCATGAAACTTGTACACTGTTTTTCTTCCCCGTGAAGCTGATTTCATTCATGGAACATGCTGCGTACTGTTTTTTATTCGTGGAACTTAATGCATGCTGATTTTTGTTCCTCAGAATTGTTATTTGTTGATTTTTTCTCTTCGTGAAACTTCTACACTGATTTTTCTCTTTGTGAAACTGATTTTGTTCTGGGAACTTTTAGCTTGCTGATTTTTGTTCGTGAAACTTGTTGCATGTTGATTTTTCTCTTCGTGAAACTTGTAAATTGATTTTTCTCCACGTGAGCTTATTTTGTTCATAGAACTTCTTGCGTGCAGATGTATGTTCGTAGGACTTGTTGCGTGCTAATTTTTGTTCATGAAACTTGTTGCATGTTGATTTTTCTCTTTGTAAAACCTATACTGATTTTTTTAGTGAACCTCAGAAACTATCTGTTCGTAGAGTATATTTTCGTTATGCTAAATTCCTTCTCAGTTACCCTCCTTGGACTAGAAATAGTTACTTAGTGAACAAATTCCGCCTAGTTTCTCCTACATCTATTATTGATAAAAGGCTTCATGATTTTCGTTCTTCTATGTCGATAGTGTCTCACCCATGGTCAGCATTACTTATTTAATTGTTTGATCGTGTTGATTTGTATTTATTTGTACCTTTTTTTTCTCTCTTATTACTCCATCTTAAGGGCGTTACGCCCTCTTTTTGTAGATGGGTTATAAATAAATTGAATTGAATTGAATACACTGATCTTTCTCCTAGTGAAACTGATTTTGTTCATGGAATTTGTAGCTTGCTGATTTTTGTTTGTGGAGCTTGTCGCGTGCTGATTTTTGTTCGTTAAACTTGTTGCCTGTTATTTTTCTCTTCGTGAAACCTATATTTGATTTATTTTGTTCAACAATCTTGTTGATTGTTTTCGCAAAACTGATTTTGTTCTTTGAACTTGTTATTTACAGGTTTTGTTCGCGGGGCTTTTTGCTTGTCGAGTTTTGCTCGTGAAACTTGTTGCACGTTGATTTTTTTCTTCGTGAAATTTGTATATTGATTTTTTTTTCCTCGTGAAACTAATTTCATTCATGGAAATTGTAGCGTGCTGATTTTTGTTCGTGAAACACGTTGCATGTTATATTTCTCTTCTTGAAACTTGTACTTTCATTTTTTCTCCTCGCCAAACTGATTTTGTTAATGGAACTTGTTTCAAACTGATTTTTATTCGTGGGACTTGTTGCACGTTGATTTTTCTTCGTGAAACTTATGCTTTGATATTTTTCCTCACAAAACTGATATTGTTCATGGAACTTATTAGTTACTGATTTTTGTTCGTGGGATTGTTGCATGCTGATTTTTGTTCATGAAACTTGTTGCGTGTTGATTTTTTTCTTTGTGAATTAAAATGGGAAAGTTCATCCAAATTTTTCATCTTGAAGTCTACCAGCGTCACAGCTTCCTGGAAGGTAGTTATCCGTTGCTAAATTTCAGCTTTATATTAGCCCCAGACCCGTGATTCCCAACATGGGGTACATGCCCCACCGGTGGGGCATGGCAGTATTTGGATGGGTCATTGGAAGGACGTGCACCCTTAAGATGAATCTAGTTTAGATCTTCTATTTTGAAAAAAAAACGCTTTTCATGCGATTGGCGTCATATTCCAATAAATTTAAAAAGCAAAACAACCACGATTGTGTTGCAAGGTTATATATTATTATACATTGCACGTAACTGTATACATAACTATACTGTGTGTTACTTAGCCCATGTAACTGAGCTTCCCTGCAAAATCAACCCTATTTAACTGAGCCTTCGTCCAATTACCCTCCTGTACAATTCAACCCACGTATAACCCAACCCCATTTGGCTGATCCCTCAAATAGTTGAACCTCCATTTAGCTAGGCTCCATGCAACTCAACCTAGGTGCAACTCAACCATATTTAACTGAACCCTTGTTTGACTGAGCCCCTATAATCAACTCCATTTCACCAAACCCTTGTTCAACTAGACCCCTGTTTAAATCAACCCTCTTTCAACTTAAAGCTTGTATAAGTCACACATATTCAAATTAAGCCTTATTTCACTGAACTCAACCCAAGGCCTAAGAATAATGGTGTGGGAGATTCTAACTTATATTACCCATTGGGAAAGCTAAACTAATTTCTACCAAAAACTGCTGCTTGCATGCATCAATTTTTGCATGGGAAAGTTAATAATTGCTCCATTAATGTAGGAGATTTTCCAGTTTCCATCTTAATGACCAGATTTTGATTTCTTTCTCCTTGCTTGGTCGAATATTGAAATCGTTTTTTTAATGTGTGAATGGGAAGGAAGAAGGGTTGCTGAATTTTGGTCTTAGATCTGAGACTAGAAATATATTTTATTCTGGTCAGATTTAAATTTTTAACATGAATTAGTCTCTAGTCTCGGAGTACACTTAAGGCAGAAACAAATTAAAGAAAAATTGATAAGTACTGGAAAGAAACTAAAGCTTTACGGGATGGAAAATTTCTGCTGAGAAAAAAAAATCTAAAAGAACTGTGTGACGGTAGCAATTATTATTCTTGTAAGTAGGTTTGAGTATTGAGTCAATCGTCTTCTTATTTGGAAATGTTGGATGAAGTATTTTATGTAACATGCAACCAGTAATACCGAAAACCTCACAAAGTTCTGGCCCTACAATGTCTCACTGACCAGCTAGTACAGGGAAAAAGAGAGAAAAATACGACACTTTCATGTATCAAGCACTTTTTCGGAATTTCTAAGAACATGTTTCGTAATTAATTTTAGCGTTGAAATGAAAATAAATAGCTTCTATCATGAACAGATCAGTTTTGTATTCGGATGAATTTTTTCACTTGATAGATTTACTCCAAACTTTTTTTTTGCTTTCCAATTGCAAAGGTGACTGTTCAAGAGGAAGATTGTTCAAGGGGAAGAGTTTCAACACTAGTATGAGGATTTTTGATCATGGAGATTTCACTCTAGAAATGACGCTAAATTGGATTTTGGTGCCATAAGGCATTGTATGATGGCGTTGTGATGAGAAATGTATAAAGTGTGTAAATGTGAATACTGGATTTCAAATAATAAGAAAACGGTTCTCTATGATATTTTATTGCCCTATCAGTATCGGAAAAATATAACAGAAAAAAGGACACTTGTCACTTTCTCCGCCTCTTTTAAAAGTTCCCAGAATTTGTTTTTCCGAAATAGGCTACATGTAAATATCATTAATTTAAACTATACCTATCGTTCCTAAATCTTCATTAATGGCAAATTTTTCTTATGAGATAGTGTTTCCTTTTTTAATTTGTCTTTAAAATCTTGGCTACTATAGGCTTTCTTGGTAGAGCTATTGCCGTAAGCATGGACTTCAAACGTGTTTTAGCCCTTGGCCTGAAAATCTCTGCTAATGTTCGAGTATAGAGGACAGAAGAATAAATTGTTGTTTTTTATACGGAAGGGGGAATTTTACCTCAAAGCGATGTAATAGAAACGACATAAAAGAATAAACCAACAAATAAATACCATCCCGTTCGAGTCAGCTTATGTCACATCCAAAAAACGGGCTGAATCACATTTTTTAGTTATATTATTGCTTTGAGGAGGGTTGAGCTGAATATGGTTGGTTTGAATGTGGGTTGAGTTAAATAAGTTTGGGTTAAATGGAGATTGAGTTGAATGAGGATTTGTTAAATGAGAGCTGAATTTCACAGTAGATGAAAACAATAGGGGTAGAAACAAATGGGGGAAACAAATTGGTTTGTACAAGGGCTGAATTACACATGGGTTCAGTTGGATGAGAGTTGAGCTGAATGGGCTTGAATTGAATGGATATTAAGTTGAGCGATGGTTGAGTTGAATGTGGGTTGAATTGTAAGACGTTTAATCTTTATAGGGTTCATTTATACAAGGGATCAATTAAACGGGGTTGAGGGAACATGATGGTTCAGTTAGACGAGGGTTTGGGTGCATGAAGGCTGAGTTACACGGAGGTTCAATAACAAAATGGTTCAGTTGCACCTGGGGTTTGATGCAGGAGGGTTTGGTTGCACGGAAATCCGTCACACGAAGGTTTAGTTGAAGGGGAACCTAGAAAAAGTGTTGCGTTCAGACACTGTTAAAAAAAGCTTAAAGGACGACCCAAAAATAGATACCAAGCTAATCGCCTTTTAAGCTTTCTTCAGAGGAATATTCGTAATATTTTGAGTAACAAAATCTAAATACAACCAGGGGGGCATCGGGATTTTAGCAATGTCTTGCTGGGGTATGGTCTGAAATTGGTTGGGAACCAGTGCCCTAGACACTACTAGATGTTGATCTTCACTTTTTTCACCGATAACAGTCCGCCAATTTACCCTTGTATCTTGTAGCAATCCTGTCAGTCTTTGGCTTACAACGACATAATAAGTCAGGTTAGCCGTCTTACAGTCATGTAAATACCATCTTAACTTAGCGGTCATTTTATAGCCCGGGAAAACATTTAATTGGTTAATACCAGATCGGAATACCAATAAAATTGCAACTACTACTACTGCTACTAACAACTCACCGCAGTACCAAGCCACCTGAGGCCAACACAGCTTTGCACCCTCTTCCTCCATCCCAACTCAAAGCCTATTCAAAGCCTACCTCTTTACCGGGACGTTCCCATTCCGTTTAAATATTTCTTTATGACATTATCCCTCCCCAGACGAGGACGAACTGCTTTCCGTTTAGCCCTAAACGGTTGATCAAAAAAGATAATCTTTGGCAATCTGTCATCCTTCATCCGCAGAACTTGCCATAGCCATCTCAACCTTTCTTTCACTATTGCTGTAGCAAGCAGGATTTAACCACATTTTTCGTACAGCCTACTGTTTGAAATATGGTCAGTCAGCCGGGTACCCCGAACATTCCATAGGCAATATCTCAGGAAAACATCTAGTAAATCTTCATCCGCTTTTAGGAGCACTTCAGAGCCGTATTTGACCACTGTCATCACTGTACTTTCAAATATTGTAGTCTTAGTTTGCAGACTTTTCTTCCTATTCTTCCAAACTTTGTTTAACTGTGAAAAAAAACATCCAGAGCCCAGGCTATTCTACTTTTCACATCTTCACTGCTCTCACCGTCTTTACTAATAATAGTACCAAGGTAGGTGAAGCTGCCAACCTGATAAATCTTTTCATTGCCTAATGTCCTCTGTTTATCTTCACTTATTCCTAGCTTTATTGACTTAGTCTTCTTAACATTAATTTCCAAACCTATTCAAGCACCCTGAACTTGCAAAAACCTTTAAAAATTCATTCGTTTTGCTCACGCTTTCATCTAGGATGTTTAAATCATCAGCATAATCTAAGTCTAGGAGATTTTTTACTCCAAATTTGATTTCGTGGTCTCCATTTGCCTTTCCTGTGCTCCTTAAGACAAAGTCGATCAAAATGATTCATATAAGGGGGGATAGAACACCACCATGATTATCCGTTGATTTTTAATCAAAATCAAGTAGCTGTGGGCATCAAGTTATGGCTAAATGTAGAAAAAGCCAAGACAGCTAGTGCGAGTGAGTGAGAGGCAAATCTGACATAAGACGTTTAAGGATTGTAAAAAAATGATGCCAGTTCATTTGTTGATAGGTAAGTCTATCTATAATCCGTCCATACATCATTTGTGAAAATATAAAATTGCAATAGTATATAAATACTACTGTTTTCTTTTCCTAAACCAAATTTACCTAAGGTATGATACTATCTATCCCTATTTCTACGGACCTAGGCTTTGAAATATAAACGGAAATTCAAATGAAATTAAAATAATAATAGGGGTATATACTGCAATGGCTGGTAACATGCAATTTTTAGTCATAAACTGAGCAACTGGCAGTCTATTATTAATACCTTCCGAACCTAGATAAGACTTAGTAGCTTCCATAATCATCTTAAGTCCTACTCCCTGCATGTGCAGACCTTCCTTCGTGCCTGAGTAAAAAAGTTCTATATCACCTTATTTCTTGTTTCCAACCCCTGGGATTTGAATTCCCGAGACTCCTAAAATGTGTCTAGTTAAAAGTGGCTGAGTTTGTCAGTCAAAATCTCATTACAATAGTTGTTTCTTAACGATATTACTGCTAACATTTCTGTTTATCAAAATTTTAACTGTTCATTTCATAATTACCAAATCAACCGAGTTTTAAATTAAATCCTTAGTCTGCATAATAGCATATCTCTACAATCATAGAATAATAACATGATTAAAAAAAGTCATAAAGAAAAACTAATTATAAAACATTAAGGGAACCAATGTGCATTTTTCTGAATTTTTCAATTTCCAAAAAAATTTCTACAACGAAGGGACCTCAATTAGGCCAAGAATATTAGAAACTTCAATAGTTTATATTGATTCATGCGATCCAAAAAAATCCCCAATTTTTTTGTCTATTATTGGCTTGCAACTCACTGGGTATATCGACTTAGTAAAACCACCCCCAAAAATTAACATATTAAACAAAAAGGTAGATCGATTTGTGACGTCCCAGAATAAGCCTATAATGTTTTTTTTTCAACGGGCTGAAAGTTTCTGGGAGTGGTGCTAATTAGCGAGGGATGGGCACTCTGTCATTTTTAACCTACCAAAAAAAGACTTCTTTATATTATCATTGAAAAATTAGAAAAATAACCAAATTATACCCCCCTAGATTTTATAAATACATTTTTAGCCCACGTATTTTTGTGATTTGACACCACTAGGCTCTACGTAAGTAGAATTTATGATAAAGATTTCAATGATGATAAATAATTTTGAATGAAAAATTTCGTTGTCATGACGCAAAAATTGATTTTTTTTTTCCCTTATCGTTTTGAGGCTTACATAGCATGTATTTAAGTTCGAGGGACCAACAATAAATTCAATAAGTTCAGGATAAATTTTTGTTATTTTAATCCATGACACCCAAACAGTTTTATTTTTACATAATAAAACAGGATTCTTTCTATAAATCAGATAACAAAGTACGGAAGCTACGTTGGGTGAGCCGTTGGGAGTGGCATGATCCGCGTATGCCAAGGGGCGACAGCGACAATTTATACAAATAGGCCACACAACTACAGAAGAAAGAATAATGAGGACTTTTTTTCCCAAGACAGTGAACCAACAAAACCTATTTGAATATTTCGGCCCTATATCTAAGGGCCGTCTTCAGCAAAGAAAAATAATAAACAATAAAACACTTACAATAAAAGTTTTCGGTTAAAAATCCATTCTCTTTTTTAAAAAATAGCCGGTACCATTACTTCTTAACGAAAAGTTCAGCCAAGACTGTGTGATAAAAGCTAACATTTTACAAGCTAAAAAGGTTCATTCATTGAACTAACTGTATTTATTAAAATCTAGAATAATTTCTTATTGCGATATTTGCCTTCTCTGCAGCTAATCTTGTAGTTCTTTTGGGATTGGGCTTGGTTTTATTCGCTCCTATTTTTGTTTTATTTTGAATCAAATTATTTTCTGTAATTAATTTTGTGTACATAGGGTTGAGTGTGTATTCACCAAAGTCTCTATTTAGGGATGTATTATTATTTAAGTTTCGTTTGATTTCGATTGAGTCGCGGACAGTTTGTTTGATTCCTAGGTCATTGCTAATTAGAATTGTTTCGTCAAATAGAACATAATAGTTTGAATTTTCAAAATATGATTGCTTAAAGCTGAATCGAAAGATATGGAGTTATTTCTAGATTTTAATGCTTTTTCAATACTTTCTTTGTGTTGCTGTAATCTTGTTCTTAAATTTTGGTGGGTTCGACCAATGTAATAATTTCCACAACTACATGGTATTTGATACACCCCTCTTAGACGAATAACTGGGGTTTTATCCTTACCTGAATTAAGAAGATTCATTATACTTAAATTACTTGTGAATATAACACGTAAATTGTTTTTTAAACAAACTTGTTTCAGTTTTGAAGTAATTTTCGGAATATAAGGTAGGTAAATCGTGCTTGTGGGATTATTCGATTCGTTTTCTGGTGTGGGATTTAAGGCTTATTAAGGATTTAAGGCTTATTGGGATTTAAGAAAACGATTCGAATAATCCCACAAGCACGATTTACCTACCTTATATTCCGAAAATTACTTCAAAACTGAAAAAATTTTGTTTACATAGGGTTGAATGTGTATTCACCCAAGTCTATATTTAGGGATGTATTATCATTTAAGTTTGTTTGATTCCTAGGTCATTGCTAATTAGAATTGTTTCGTCAAATAGAACATAATGGTTTGAATTTTCCAAATTATGATTGCTTAAAGCTGAATCGAAAGATATGGAGTTATTTCTAGATTTTAATACTTTTTCATTACTTTCTTTGTGTTGCTGCAATCTTGTTCCTAAATTTTGGTGGGTTCGACCAATGTAATAATTTCCACAACTGCATGGTATTTGATACACCCCTCTTAGACGAGTAACTGGGGTTTTATCCTTACCTGAATTAAGAAGATTCATTATACTTAAATTAATTGTGAATACAACACGTGAATTGTTTTTTAAACAAACTTTTTTCAGTTTTGAAGTAATTTTCGGAATATAAGGTAGGTAAATCGTGCTTGTGGGATTATTCGATTCGTTTTCTGGTGTGGGATTTAAGGCTTATTAAGGATTTAAGGCTTATTGGGATTTAAGAAAACGATTCGAATAATCCCACAAGCACGATTTACCTACCTTATATTCCGAAAATTACTTCAAAACTGAAAAAAGTTTGTTTAAAAAGCAATTTACGTGTTGTATTCACAATTAATTTAAGTACAATGAATCTTCTTAATTCAGGTAAGGATAAAACCCCAGTTACTCGTCTAAGAGGGGTGTATCAAATACCATGCAATTGTGGAAATTATTACATTGGTCGGACCCACCAAAATTTAGGAACAAGATTAGCTGCAGAGAAGGCAAATATTGCAATAAGAAATTATTCCAGATTTTAATATATATACAGTTAGTTCAATGAATGAACCTTTTTAGCTTGTAAAATTTTAGCTTTTTTCACGCAGTCTTGGCTGAACTTTTCGTTAAGAAGTAATGGTACCGGCTATTTTAAAATAAAAGAATGGATTTTTAACCGAAAACTTTTATTGTAAGTGTTTTATTGTTTATTATTTTTCTTTACTGAAGACAGCCCTTAGATATAGGGCCGAAATATTCAAATAGGTTTTGTTGCTTCACTGTCTTGGGAAAAAAAGTCCTCATTATTCTCTCTTCTGTAGTTGTGTGGCCTATTTGTATAAATTGTCGTTGTCGCCCCTAGGGATACACGGATTATGCCACTCCCAATGGCGCACCCAATGTAGCTTCCGTACTTTGTTATCTGATTTATAGAAAGAGTTCTGTTTTATTGTGTAAAAATAAAACTATTCGGGTGTCACGGATTAAAATAAAAAAAAATTATCCCGAATTTATTGTTGTTCCCTCGAACAACTCGAAGCTTACATGCTATGTAAGCTTCAAAACGATAAGGGGAAAAAAATTAATTTTGGGTCATGACAACGAAATTTTTCATTCAAAATTGTTTATCCTCTTTGAAATCTTTACAATCAATTTTACTTAGGTAGAGCCTAGTGGTGTCAAATCCCAAAAATACGCGGGCTAAAAATATATTTATAAAATCTAGGGAGGTTCAATTTGGTTATTTTTCTAATTTTTCAATGATAATATAAAAAAGTCGTTTTTTGGTAGGTTAAAAATGACAGAGTGCCCATCCCTCCCTAATTAGCACCACTCCCAGAAACTTTAAGCCCGTTGAAAAAAAAAACAGTTTAGGCTTATTCTGGGACGTCACAAATCGATCTACCTTTTTGTTTAATATGTTAATTTTTGGGGGTGGTTTTACCAAGTCGATATACCCAGTGAGTAGCAAGCCAATAATAGACAAAAAAAATTGAAGAAATGGCAGAATAACTCCACAGTTGTACAATAAATTTCTCCCTCGTTGTGTTTTTTGCTCAAAGTTTTATGGATTACCAAAATTGCACAAACAAGGCATTCCTCTAAGACCCATTGTGGCTAGTTTAAAATCACCTTCCTCAAACATTGGGAAATGGCTGTGCACTGCATTTAAACCATTGCTTCACTCCCTAAAATCTTATATAAAAAATTCAGTTGATCTTGCAGAAAAATTGAAACAGATAGACATTTCTGAAAATTTCATATTAAGTAGCTTTGACATAGTTTCCATGTATACTAGTATTGATATTTCAAAATATGAGCAATTATTACAAAAAACTGGAAAACAATTATCATCTAATCGAAGAGTCGGCAATAGGTCTAGACATTGATGTTCTCATGCATTTGGTTAAATTATGTAACAAATATTCCATGCACTTCCAGTTTCGAGATTCATATTACAAAAAGGTAAGGGGCCTTCCTATGGGAGCACCTCTATCAGGCCTACTCGCAAATAGTTTCGTCGAGAATCTTGAAAATTGGGCCCTGGATTCGTATTTTCTTAATCATGTGTTTTGGGGACGTTTCATGGACGATGTAATTTCAGTTTGGAATTATAGCGTAAGTGAACTTAAAGGTTTTCTAGAACATTTAAATATTTACGATAGAAACCTGCAATTTACTCTAGAAACCGAAACAGATGGGAAAATACCTTCTTTGGATGTACTGATAATACGCAGTGTGAATAAACTTGATTTTACGGTTTACAGAAAACCTACGCATAATAATAGATACCTTCACTTCAAATCTAACCATCCTCCACATGTTAAAAGAGGTGTGGTAATATCTCTTGTGGATAGAGTACTTAATATCTGTTCAGAGCCGTATATTAAAAAATAATTAGATTTTATCACAGACATACTTTTTGGCACTGGGTACCCAATTTCTCTCATAAATACTGTTATTGCTCAAAGATTAAAGATGCATTCTTCTAAAGCCTTAAATCCCACACCAGAAAACGAATCGAATAATCCCACAAGCACGATTTACCTATCTTATATTCCGAAAATTACTTCAAAACTAAAAGAACTTCGTTTAAAAAACAATTTATGTGCTGTATTCACAAGTAATTTAAGTATAATGAATCTTCTCAATTCTGGTAAGGATAAAGCCCCAGTTACCCGTCTAAGAGGGGTGTATCAAATACCATGTAGTTATGGAAATTACTACTTTGGTCGAACCCACCAAAAATTAAGAACAAGATTAAGCAACACAAAGAAAGTATTGAAAAAGCATTAAAATCTAGAAATAACTCCATATCTTTCGATTCAGCTTTAAGCAATCTTATTTTTGAAAATTCAAACCATTATGTTCTATTTGACGAAACAATTCTAATTAGCAATGACCTAGGAATCAAAGAAACTGTCCGCAACGCTATCGAAATCAAACGAAACTTAAATAATAATACATCCCTAAATAGAGACTTAGGTGAATTTACACTCAACCCTATGTACACAAAATTAATTACAGAAAATAATCTAGTTCAAAATAAAACAAAAATAGGAACGAATAAAAACAAGCCCAGTGCCATAAGAACCACAAGATTAGCTGCAGAGAAGGCAAATATCGCCATAAGAAATTACTCCGATTTTTAATAATTACAGTTAGTTCAATGAATGAACCTTTTAGCTTGTAAAATGTTAGCTTTTATCTCACAGTCTTGGCTGAACTTTTTGTTAAGAAGTAATGATGCCAAGGCTATTTTAAAAAAAAGAATGGATTTTTAAGCGAAAATTTTTGTTGTAAGTGTTTTATTGTTTATTATTTTCTTTGCTGAAGACTATTATTTTCTTTCCCTTAGATATAGGGCCGAAATATTCAAATATGTTTTGATTGTTCACTGTCTTGGGGAAAAAATCCTCATTATTCTCTCTTCTGTAGTTGTATTATGGAAAGGCAGTGTGGTCTTCGTCATTATTTACAATTAGGCCATTTAGAAATAGTGGCTTCATGCCTACATTTCATAGTAGGAAGTTGTCGATGTCAAACTTCATTTGAATGGGAATCGTGTGTGTTTAAATTTCGTGAAATTGGAGGAGCCTAGATGAGGCAATTTCTGACTTTCCGCTAAAACCTGACTGTCTGTTCCAATTCCTTATGGAAGGCTTCTCAAAGACAAGGGTCATGGAGTTTCAATAAGAAGTATTTTTAAAGAACTGTAGCGTAACGAGCGAGGGGTGGAATATTGGGCAACTTCCCTCATATATGGAATAATTTCATTTGGTTTTGAGTTTTAATCTGGCTTCATAGTTTCATTTGAGAAACTTGTTTGTATTTAATCAAACAGTTCGTTATAACGAATTAAATGTAATGAGTGACCCGGCCAACAGTAAGCAAAACTCTAAAATAGTGAATTTTGATAACAATAGATACATCAAAAGAATTTGCTTTTTATGCTGACTCTAAATATATAAAATTCATTATTGCTACCAATCAAAGACTACGAGCCTGATAAATTTTGCCTCATTGTCGTAAAAGAAGGGAACACCCTCAAAATGTCGGGGAATTGTCATGAAATTTGCACCGTCAAATTCAGCATATCAGAGAACCTTATTGTTGAGGTTTCAGGCTTTCATCTGTAATTTGTTTTATTTTTTGCCAGAAAAAAGATCAACGATGTGTGTTTATTCTTTGTGTGTGTGTTTTTCATCAGGGTGATGGCATCGAACAGGGGAGATTCCCTCCCCTAGGGATTCTCCATGGGGAAATTTTCTACGGGAGGAATTCTTCATGAGGGAATTTTCCTCGTGAGAAACGGCGAAACCAAGAATTTTTATTGGGGAAATTTGTCATTGAGGGGGGGGGGGTATTTTTCGTATTATCTGAAAAAGATCGGAAATTAAATAAAAGAAAGTTTTTTTGTAACTGAAAATAAGGAGCAATGTTGAAACTTAAAACAAAAAGAAATTAGCCCGTATCTGAAGGAGGATCCTCCATCCTCCATCCTCTTTAGGCTAACGTTTGAGTTTTAGTTCCAAGTCTTTAAAAACGACTCTGGAAACAAAAGGGAGATTTAATTAGACTAAGAAGTTTTCTTTTAAGTACTAAAAAAGTTCAGCGCGGAGAGCAAGGTATTAAGAAGGGGGCATGCCCCTCATATAAGGGACTGTTTTCAGTTTTAATGCGACTTCTTACTTTCCGTTTAAAACCCTGCTTTTTATTTAATTAACTATGTAGGATATTTCAGGAATCACTTAGGGAATTTTCACAAATGATTAAATTCCAATTAGGCCTACTTAAAGATCAATCTATCAAATTTAGTTTGTTTCAACTATTTTTCAAAGACTGTATTTAGACTAAGACCCAAAATGACATTACAAAATAAAGGATAATATAGAAGCTTTGAAACTTACAGGCTTGGGTATTGCAAGGTGCATTGTCAATTTCAAAAATTCTAATTTTACAAAATTATACAACTGTTAAAAATTAAGTTAATGGTTAGAATATCTTGGTTTAATATTTAAATTTAAATTACAAAACTAAAATAGCCTTTCAAACAGTTCCTGGTAACAAGGTGTAAGTAAAGAGCGACTTACTACAAGCAGCTGGAACTCAAAAAGATGTATGCAAAACAAGAATTATGCTTATATAGGTTTTTCAAAATTTGTAAAATTCATTGAATTTAAGATAGACAATCAAAAATAAAGAGCCAAAGAAATTCGCCAAATTTTGAAAATGGAGAGAAAACAAATCCAAAAGCAAGAACTATTTTGACAAAGAGTCATACAACCAAACTCAGTGTATCAGAGAATCTTGTTACAGCTGTTTCAAACCCCTATCTATAAAATACGATTTCTTTTTGTTTATTAGTTTCTTTCCCCCCCCCCCAAATGTGTATTTAAACAATGGTTTCGAACTTTGTAATATACCGAAGAAAAAGGGAAAGTTGGATCTAACGCGGGATAGTAGGGATTAAAATCTACTACCAACACTTGCGTGTAGTGTCAAACAGTGATCAAAAGGCGTTAGTATCAAACCAGTATTTTTTAGAATATCGAGAGAGACTATTTCTAAAGGGAATTTTAAGTTTTAGTGCCATTTTTTAGTAGCAAAAGAGATTCAACCGTAGTAAAGTGGTGTTTTATGTGTTTTTTCAGCACAAAGCTATAGTTTCGGCTGAAAGAAGACTAAAATGATATTGAGTTAAAAATTAAATTTAGAATTATCAAAAGACTATATCATGAGCTTTCCAATTTCAAAGGCCACAATATCGAGTTGTTGTATATTCGTTTCCTAATATGTACACAATCCATAGAAAATAACTGGTTTGTATAAACATCTATTGTGACGTATTATTTAACCAAGTTAGTTCACTCGAGGCACTACAAAACCACGTAAAGTGGTGCAAAATTGTGCATGAAGTACTTATGCAGGACAGTCTGTGAAGCTGTCTGCAATTGGGGCGTCTGACACCTCGGAAAACGCATTAGAATACTCGCATTTTCTAACTTTCGTATGCCTCTAGATAAAAAGAAGGAGTCAGATGGAAAAACTATCCCTTAATCAAAAGTTATAAGAATATGAAAATATAAATAATTAAGAAAATGTTCAAACAATCCCCCAAAAGGCGCTTAAGGTCCAACTAAAAATTAGAAAATAAAACTCATCATTAAACATTTAATATGAGATGATATCTCTTGAGATACAAATTTTTGAGAGCTCTAACGTCTCTATTAAAAGTTGTGATTGTTTTTACTTTATCCGAGAATAATTGTCACGTCTGCTTTTTCTCAAAGACAACTATATTAAACCAGTACATAGTCATAGATCCTTGAGAGAAGCTTAATTAAAATGGAATTTAAAGATCTTCTGCATGTATCAAATATTACAACCGAAGCCTAGCAATTTCTCCTGTAAAATGTCAATTTCGCCCCAAACCAGACCAAAATCCTAAGAACTATTTAGCCCTTTTCACCCAGACACTAAACTGTCAGGGAAAGAGGGAAAATTGAGGGTTGATAGCCCCCTTCATTTTTAGAGCACGGCATTACATATGCCAAGTATTGTATAAAACGAAAAGAAATTAAAAAGATGTGGTTTTTAAAATCAAAGTAGAGAAGGACATTAAGGCTAAAACAGACAGAAATTTTTCCTCATAGAAGGGTACCTGCCCTCTTCTCAAACCCTCTATACCCCAGAGTTTTGCTTCTTGCCCAAGATACTGTAAAAACGAATAATCAAACAGAGGGACAATCGGAATGAGATAAGAGGTGTCTTTCCGATGCCTCAAGAATGAAAGACCATTCTTGGAGAAAACATTTGCTTCAAACAACAAAATTTTCATTTTAAATGTTTTAAAAGATAATCGGTAAGTAAAGTAACTTGCGGTTGACCATTCATTACATTTGCTGCAGTGATAACTGCTTTCAGTAAAGCACCGTAGACATTTAGAGTGGTGCTTAGAAAGGGGTACAGCACCTTATATATTGCATGATTTTTGTTTGTTTTAAGATTTAACTTTACGTTTTAAGTTTTTAATAAGAAAAAAAACCTGTTCTCTTGTTTAATTGAAAAGAATCCAAAGAAACTACAAACCATAATAACAATCAAGCCAACGGAGGAGAAGGGAGCGGGATGGCTCTTTTCTCTGCCTCTTGGATCTTTCATTGTACTTTGGTTCGATACTTCCTAATTGATCGCAATCCTAAAAAGAAAAAATGTCCGAAGTATTTGCTAGACTCACTTTCTCATTAGATTCACTTTTTTGCTTTGTCGAAAAGTGATAATTAAACTTCCTATTGTGATGTCCCAAGAACCAAAAATAAGGAGAGTCGGCGTCTTTGACCCATCAGCTGAGCGTTGTTGAAATGAGTAGAGTTGGCATTAATGCTTCTTGATTCCAGCATCATTAGTCGGATAATCAGCTTAGTGGACGTAAGAGCTTTAGATAGGATATATAAGACAGTTACCGTATCTTGGAGTTATTCATTTGAAGCTTCTAGTAGTACTTTTTCTCAAATTTAAAATATGTGCAGTCCTGTACAAAAAACTTCCAATATTGGTGCTACTAACAACCTTCTGTTATATGTAATCAAATAGCTGTTAAATTGTCCCTTTCATGTATTTTATCTTTAATTTCCTTCATTTTGTTACACATCTTAAACCATGAAGTTTCAGCTTTATATTATCAACTCAGTACTTAGGCATAAACACTATCAGACAAAAACATCCAAAATTAAATAAAACCTTTATAGAATCATCATCCGTTTAAATTATCTTCTTATCGAATGTCTTATCATCAACCTCATAATAAAATAATAAGCATCAGTCCGGTTTCCGGTGCTCTAACAAAAATGTTGGTAAACTTTTTAAAATTTTTATATTTTGCAAGCAAAAGAGTCTGTCATCCAAATTAAATCCACGGGTGTCAATGCGAGGGTTGGAACAGGATTTGCATTTGTACACCTTTTGGTGTTCTTTTCCACCCCCTCCCTCCTAGGCTTTGCAAATTACCCTATTTTGGTATTTTCATTGAAAAGATAAAACAAAGCAGAATTGCTTCCTTAAGAATGGAATTTTTTTTTCGTATATCTTCTTTGAAAAAAGAAGAAACAATTCCTTGCTCTCCTACATTTTTGTGAATTAGTGACTTTGATTAAGTCCCGGTTTTGGTTGCAATTAAATAAGAAAACAAATTTTTCTTAACTGAATACAAGGAGCGACATTAAAACTTAAAACAAACAGAAATTATTCCGTATATGGAAGAGGCTGTCCCCTCCTAAACGCCCCCCTCTTCACGATAAAATTTCTTATTACTTTAAAAAGTAGAGTTGTGACAAAGAGTCAAACTTCAGCGCAAAGAGCAAGGGCTTGAGGAAGGGACAGTCCCTTTCATACACGGAATAATTTCTGTTCGTTTCAAGTTTTAATGTCACTCCTGGGCTTTGAAAATTACTATATTTTGGTATTTTTATTTAAAGTTAAAACAAAGCAAAATTGTCCCCTTAATAATTGGAAAATGTATTTATATATTTTCATTTGCCTAGAAAACCCTAATAAAACTTACATATTTGGAATCAGCTTTATAAGCCAATAATCTTTATATATCCAACTTTAGCTTAAAGAAAAACGTATTGAGGAGGGAGTATCTCTTCATATACGGAATAATTTCTGTTTGTTTAGAGTTTTAATATTGCTCCTTACTTTTAGTTAAAAAAAGTTGTTTTTTATTTATTTTCCGATTGTTTTTCAAATTATGCCGATAAATCTGGCTCACCCTCCATGATATATCCCCCTCCACTGACGGGAAAAAGCTCCGTGGAAATTTTATCCCATATAAAGCGCAAATTCCCTCCAGACAATTCCATCCTTGTCCTTAAAGTAGGTGCCCTTGTATTTTTTCCTTAAAGACACAGGTATTAGACCTTTCAACAATACTGAACGAAATGGCTATCTCAAAATTTTAATCAGATAACTTTGAGAAATAGGGATGTGGGAGGGGGGCCAAAAATTTGACGGATAAAATTAAACTTGGATTAATTTTTTTATATTTGAAATCAGCATAATATGCTGATTCTTTTGATGTATCTGTTGATACCAAAATTCCGTGTTTTAGAGTTTCGGTTACTACTGAGTCGAGTGGCTCATTACTTACAGTTCGCTAGCACGAACTGTTTGATGGTAAAAAATAAACAAACAACCTGAAGGTCAGTTTACAATGAGAAGTATGATAAATCTTTCGTGACAGCAAAGAGAAATAGACTTGGAATACCAAAGAAATACCAAAGTAGATTTGGTTCTTAGGCTACCTATTATGACAGAAAGTATTGAAAGTAGAAGAATTGTGTTGGAAAAAGTACACAGTTTTAGTATCGGGGACTCAGTTCATTCAAATTGTCAAAAAGTAGATTTGGTTCGCGTTAATCTTGAAAACTTTACGCACTGATTCGTTTTAATTTCGGTGCAAGCTTCTGAAACGTAAGTTTACTATGAGGTTTGATTTTAAAGGCTTACTTTTTACGAAAAAATGAACTTATTTTATTACAGTAGCGATAACTAAAACTACCAAAACATTAAATATGAATACCGGGTAGTTTGGGACCACTTCTTAAACCCTTTTCAATACCCTAAGCTAACTTTAGTTGCAGCATCATGATATCAAGGTCAAAACAAAGGAAAAGAGCTAGAAAAAAAAAATAGAAAACTTTTATACTTATAAAATGAAAACTTTGAACTTAAATGCCCAAACCCTGGCCATAACCTATACACAGTGTTTGTAAGTCAAAGCAGGCTGCATGATCAATAAAAAAGCTCCTGCTTTGTAAGTATTTTGTATCAGCCAGGGCCAAGTTTTGGCATCTTAATTTCAATTTTTTTTTTATCCAACGCACAACAAATACGGCTATCTTATTAGAATTTAAAATCCAGCTGAGTTCTGCTTTGTCAATATTGCATGCATGCTTTGGCCAAATTTTTGCTCCTCAGTTCGAAGTTTGTTTTTGGTACTATAAATAATAGTTTGTTAGATTAAAATCAATAATCTAGCCCTGTTGCGTTTTGCCAACAGTTTCTTTGTTGTTTTAGTGTTTTTAATCATTTTTGTCCATAACGCAGATTTGATATACTTATACTATTACTAACAACTCACCGCAACACTAAGCCGCCTGAGGCCAACACAGCTAAGCACACTCCTCCTCCATCCCTATCTATTCAAAGTCTCTCTCTTTACACCCTCCTAAGATGTTCCCATTTCCTTTAAATCTTTATTTATGACATCCTCCAACCCCGGACGAGGACGACCAGCTTTCTGTTTGGCCCTTGACGGTTGGCTAACAAAGACAATCTTTGGCAATCTGTCATACTTCATCCGCAGAATGTGCAGAAGCCATCTCAACCTTTCTTTCATTACAGTCCTAGAAAGTGGGATTGAACCACATTTTTCGTGCAGAGTAATATTTGAAATAAATTTGGTTTCAGGTTTGCAATAGACACGTGCAGAGAGGGCTTAGGGCCCTCGAAGCATGTTTTTTTGTCGCCGCAAAGCTTCTTAATTTGTTTAAAATACCTCAACCATTTTAGTTTCTTCAATAAATTCCCTGTACCTCAATTGCAAAGACCAAAAAATCAGATATATTTATAGGAATTAATTTTGGGACTAGATGGAGAATTCGATTACATTAATCGAACAGTTTGTGGTAACGAACTGTAGTAAGGAGCGACCCGGCTCAATAATAAATGGAACTCTAAAAAACGGAATTTTGATCCTAAAATATAAATCAAAAGAATCGGATTTTCATGCTGATTTTAAATATATAAGTTTCATCAAATTTTGTCTTTGTCATCAAAAGTTACGAGCCTGAGAAAATTTGCCTTATTTTGGAAAATAGGGGGAAACACCCCGTAAAAGTCATAGAAGCTTAACGAAAATCACACCACCGCATTCAGCGTATCAGAAAACCCTATAGCAAAAATGTCAAGCTCCTATCTACAATAATGTGAAATTTCGTATTTTTTGCCAGAAGACAAATCACGGGAGCGTGTTTTTTTGTTTGTTTGTTTTGTTTTTGTTTTCTTTTCCCCAGGGGTCATTGTATCGACCAAGAGGTCCTAGAATGTCGCAAGAGGGCTCATTCTAACGGAAATTAAAAGTTCTAGAGCCATTTTTAAGTGACCAAAAAATTTGGAGGGCACCTAGGCCCCCTCCCACGCTCATTTGTTCTTCAAAGTCAATGGATCAAAATTTTGAGATAGCCATTTTGTTCCGCATAGTCGATAACCATAATAACTATGTCTTTCGGAATGACTTACTCCCCCACAGTCCCTGGGGGAGGGGCTGCAAGTTACAAACTTTGACCAGTGTTTACATATAATAATCGTTATTTGGAAGTGTAGAGACGTTTTCAGGGGGATTTTTTTGGTTTTGGGGATGGGGCTGAGGAAAGGGGGCTATGTGGGAGGATCTTTCCTTGGAGAAATCTGTCATAGGGGAAGATAAATTCAATGAAAAGGGAGCAGGATTTTCTAAAACTATTATAAAAAAAACAATGAAAAAACAAACATGAATAAGTTTTTTTCAATTGAAAGTAAGAAGTAGCATTGTAAACTTAAAACGAACAGAGATTATTACGCATATGAGGGGTTCTAAAAATACTTTAGCATAAAGAGCGAGGTATTTAGGAGGAGATAAATACCTCGCTTTTTATGCTAAAGTATTTTTAGTATTTTCAACTATTTACTCTACGGCCTTTCTGATCCAGGGGTCATTCTTAAAGAATTGAGACAAAACTTACGATTTAGTGTAAAGAGGGAGGCATTAACGAGGGTACAAACCCCCTTATATACATAATAAAAATATAAGAATATAAAAGTTTGTTGCGTAAGTTAATTCTTAACTTACGTATATTTTCAAACAGTTCGTGGTAACGAACTGTAGTAAGGAGCGACCCGGCTCAATAGTAACCAACACTCTAAAAAATTGAATTTTGATATCAATAGCTACATCAAAAGAATTGCATTTTAATGCTGATTTTAAATATATAAGTTTCATCAAGTTTAGTCTTACCCATCAAAAGTTACGAGCCTGAGAAAATTTGCCTTATTTAGGAAAATAGGGGAAAACACCCCCTAAAAGTCGTAGGATCTTAACGAAAATGACACCATCAGATTCAGCGTATCAGAGAACCCTACTGTAGAAGTTTCAAGCTCCTATCTACAAAAATGTGGAATTTTGTATTTTTTGCCAGAAGACAAATCACGGGTGCGTGTTTATTTGTTTGTTTTTTTGTTTGTTTTTTTTTTTCCCAGGGGTCATCGTATCGACCAAGTGGTCCTAGAATGTCGCAAGAGGGCTCATTATAACGTAAATGAAAAGTCCTAGTGCCCTTTTTAAGTGACCAAAAAAATTGGAGGGCATCTAGGCCCCCCCCCCCCACGCTCATTTGTTTCCCAAAGTCAACGGACCAAAATTTTGAGATAGCCATTTTGTTCAGCATAGTCGAAAAACATAATAACTATGTCTTTGGGGATGACTTACCCCCCAAAATCCCTGGGGGAGGGGCTGCAAGTTACAAACTTTGACCAGTGTTTACATATAGTAATGGTTATTGGGAAGTGTACAGACGTTTTCAGGGGGATTTTATTTTGTTTGGGGGTGGGGCTGAGGAGAGGGGGCTATATTGGAGGATCTTTCCTTGGAGGAATCTGTCATGGGGGAAGAAAAATTCAATGACAATGGCGCAGGATTCTCTAGCATTACTATAAGAAAACAATGAAAAATAAACATGAAAACGTTTTTTCAAATGAAAGGAAGAAGTAGCATTGAAACTTAAGACGAACAGAGATTATTACGCATATGAGGGGTTCTAAAAATACTTTAGCATAATGAGCGAGGTATTTAGGAGGAGATAAATACCTTGCTCTTTATGCTAAAGTATTTTTAGTAATTTCAACTATTTATTCTACGGCCTTTCTGATTCAGGGGTCATTCTTAAAGAATTGGGACAAAACTTACGATTTAGTGTAAAGAGCGAGGTATTAACGAGGGTACAAACCCCCTCGTTTACATAATAAAAATATAAGGTTATGAAAGTTTGTTACGTCAGTTAATTCTTAAGTTACGTATATTTTTTACTAATAAAAAATTAAAAATTAAAAGTTCTAGTTGCCTTTTTAAGTAACCGAAAAATTGGAGGGCAACTAGGCCTCCTTCCCCACCCCTTGTTTCTCAAAATCGTCTGATCAAAACTAAGAGAAAGCCATTTAGCCAAAAAAGCAATTAATATGCAAATTTCATTTTAATAATTTATGTGTGGAGAGCCAAAATCAAACATGCATTAATTCGAAAACGTTCAGAAATTAAATAAAAAAAAAACTAGTTTTTTTAACTATAAGTAAGGAGTGACATTAAAACTTAAAATGAACAGAAACTACTCCGTATATGAAATGGGTCGTCCCCTCCGCAATCCCTCGCTCTTTACGCTAAAGCTTTTAATTATTTTTAAAAGTAGAATTGTGGCAAAGAGTCAAACTTTAGGTAAAGAGCGAGGGATTGCGGAGGGGACAACCCATTTCATATAGGGAGTAATTTCTGTTCGTTTTAAGTTTTAATGTCGCTCCTTACTTACAGTTAAAAAAAACTAGTTTTTTTTTTATTGAATCTCAGTTTTAAGACGTTTTTGAGCTGTGGTGAAAGTCAATAGATATCGGGATGGCGTTGGCCTGGGTCACTGGGTACTGTCTATTTGAAATTAGTATGGGGGAAACATGCCCATCAGTATGAAGGGATGCATTTGCAGGAATATATTTCAGGATGGGAAGATCAAGTTAGACCAACCCAGAAACAAAGAGGCAGTTTATATAAGAAGTACAGTAATATGTAAAAAAAAATACCAGGCATAGACATTTGGACTAATTGATCCTTCAGCCCCCCTCTATTGCTAATGTGCCTGTGGCTGATAGGGTCTCTTTATTTAATTCCATTTATTTTCAGTAAACTTGAAAAAATTTCAAAGTTTTTTTTTTGGGGGGGGGAAATAAGAGAACTTAAAAACGATACCTTCAATGTTTGGACAATTCGCTTCTATTTTTGGCATAATGGATACCCTTTAAATGATGCAAAGGCAATGTTTTCTATTCAAATAACTTTCCTCGAACGTCTCAAATGTTGCTTTCTTTTATGTGAGGGATGTGAATGAGCATGCAATAAATTTGTCGGAAACTTGTCATTTCCAGGTTTATATTTTAAACAGCACTATTCTTTGGCAATCTTTAATGCTCTGAGAACTCGGCGATTCAGAACACACTTGGAAAAACGCGTATTCTATAAAGTCAAATCTTCAAGATTCCATGATATGACATCAGAAAGATGTGGAAAGTTGCTGAGATTGGAATTCTGACTTTGTACCTTGTGTTGGCATATGGTAACCGGTACGATGGACTGAATATATATTTGAAGTGTTACAGTGCTTCTCCATGTTTAAACGGGGGACGCTGCTTAAGGAAAAATGAATCAGGATGTGCTTGTCCACGTGGGTTTACTGGTAGCAAATGTCAGCATGGTGAGTTTAGCCCATCTATTAGCACACTTAAATGTAGGCTTAATTACTACCTTGGACCCAAATCCAATATTAACACCCCTGTCAAATGGCAAATATTTTAATTCTGTTATAGAATCCGGAGAAAAAAGAGAAAAGGCTTTAAAAATGTTAACTTTATCAAACAATGAGGAATTATGTCAAATAAAATAGGACAAAAATCAATTTAAATAGCTTTTCCCACAGAAGAAGTTTTTCAAAGAAATGTAAATGGTGAAACTAAACCTAAGATGAGCAAAAATAAAGTCAAACAGTTATTCAACCGTAAATTGAACATGAATTAATATAACTAAATAAATGAAATGACCACAAAAATTACCATAAAAAAATACTATAAACCAGAGTAGGTCTAGCACCCTCTATGTGTTTTGAAGACCGTAACGCCATTTGTGCCTTACTGAAAACAAAATATTTTTTAAACGTTTTTTCTTTTATAACGTTAATAAATTCAAAATTCTTGGAGATTCAGAATTGACTATCAATATATATTAAGTTGTCAAACCGGATTTAACTAATTTTTTTCAGTAATCTTAGTTATTATGATAATTTTCTATAATTTTCTTGTTAAGTTCATGATGAATAGAATAACACACAGCTCGAAATTAAAACTGTTTTCAGGAAGGTGCATATGACGTTCTGGTTTGTAGAAGCTAATAGGATGGTACCCCTACTCCTGCTTTTGATGATTTCTGGACTTTTTAAGATTAGCTTGATTATTTATTGTAATTTCTGTTCATTCTGAATTCAATTTGCTTATTGGTAATGATTGATGTTTAACTTACGCTTGAACTCAGTCAACTAAGTTAAATGGAGCTTTAGAAGAAACGTTTATGCTAACCCTTTTTTAACTACAAAAATCTTTAGGAGGAAATGAGCCTCGAAGTTTTACTACGGCCTTTGGGACTGGAAAGCTCCATACAAAAATCCTAGATGATTTTAAATCAATTGTGTTACTCAAAATTCTTATCGATAGCTTTTTGGCTCTCTTTGGTGCAAAATTTTTGTTCTGTACCACAAAATGGCAGTAAAGACCACTTTGCTGTGGCACAATATATTATTGCTTGAAAAAGAAACTAGAATTTTTCATTTTCGTTCTTAAAGGTTTTCGTCTTAATACGATCGTCTCTTAGAAAAACAAAAAACAAAGAACTAGGTTAACATGCATCCTTGATTCTTCTTCTTGGAATAAAAGGCAAAATTTTGGATTCTTTTATATAAGGGCATGGACTCTTGACAATAAGACTCTCTGATGTACAATAATCGACGGTGCAGTTTCCATGAAGGTCACGTTTCCTTTTGGACGGGTTCTGCCCCCATTTCGAAAAACATGCAAGTAAATTTAGGCTTGCAGGTTTTGACGGAAAACTTTAAACTTAATGAAATTTACATAGTTTGAGAAACAATAAAAAGTCGTTTCAGTATGTATGTACCGTGACCAAAACTCAGCATTAGTCCCTCCTTACTTACAGTTTGTTACCAGGAAGAGAGAGAGAGAGAGAGAGAGAGAGAGAGAGAGAGAGAGAGAGAGAGAGAGAGAGAGAGAGAGAGAGAGAGAGAGAGAGAGAGAGAGATAGAGAGAGAGAGAGAGAGATAGAGAGAGAGAGAGAGAGAGAGGGGGGGTAAATATTTAGATGACCTAGAATTTGAAACGGAAATCAAGTTAAAGTCTTCAAGAAATATTGCGCTTCAAGTAACTGTTTCTTCAACAGCTTAACCATACAACAAGTTTACAATAGCTGTATTATCTGTATTTATGCACGATCATTCAGCAGCATTTATTTTCAATGAGCTACAAGAGATCTTTTGTAAAACTAATGGTTTAACTACTTATCGTATAGGAAGTTACGCCTGTGTTCGAAGCAAATGAATGGCAGCCTGTCAGTAGAAGGACAATGAAAAGAATGCGGTAGATGGAATAATTATCCCTATATTTTTTATTGATTAATAGACACATATTTGTCTATACTTTAAACTGCGATTTGCATGAGCTAACGAACGGAAAGACTTGTGTTTGCTAGAATATTATCATAGAATATTTAAATTAAGTTTGGTGATTTTCGGGAAATGGGCCTTTAAAGATACACACAGAACCTACTTTTGTTTTTTCGTTTATTTTAAAGATACATGGGCCTTTAAAAATACAAAGAAATGGGCCTTTAAAGATACACACAGAACCTACTTTTGTTCTTTCGTTTATTTTAAGTCTGATTTTATAAAACTGAAGTTTTATGCAAAGTTTTCATGTTTTCATGTTTTCATAAAATCTGAAGTTTTATCCCAAGTTTTCAAGTTTTCATGTTTTCATCAGGACTAAGACGGGTGCAATGTGAAATTTTGAATTGGACATCGAGAGCAAAGGTCTTCCTGTAGGAATGAAGAGGTCCATGCCTTCCTCCCCCCATATACCCCCAAAAACTACGATCAAGAGGGATGATAAAATCAGACTGTAGGTCTTAAAACATTAGAAGACGTCTATTTGAATGGAAATTGCTTGTTCTAGTACCTTTTTCACAAGTTAGAAGCTATTGTAGTTGAAGCAAAGAAGATATACAAAAAATGAAAAAAAAAAACAAAATCAAGTAGCAGAGAAAAACGAGGGTAGTGTCAGCCAGTGGAACAGTATAAGTGACTTTAAGATTTAAAATGAATAAAAAATAAATAAAATGAATAAGAGTGACATTAAAATTTAAAATACTAAAAATTGTTACTTTGTGAGGTAGGCTATCGGCCCCTCAACCTCCACTCTTTGGGCAAAGTTTAAAACGTTTTAAATAAGTTATAAAAGTTTAACAAGCTTTGAATAGAAATTGCTTCGTATATGAGGAAGGCTGTCCCTTCTCCCATTAGCCTTTGATCCTTACGCTTGAACCTTTTAGAACCACTATTAAAACCAGGGGAATTAGGAACGAGATAAAAAGTGTTTTTTCCTCAAATAATACAATGTTGTTTAAACATTTAAAACATTTAAATGTATGTTTAAATGTTTCACAAGGCAATTGGTAAATAAAACACTTGCTATCACCCATTTATTACATTAAATTGGGTGTACTCATAAATTTATTCAGTATATCACTCTAGGACTTTTTTGTACAGAGCGGATGCTTAAGGGAAGATCCCTCATTTTTTGGAATAAAGGTACTTATGTATTAGGCCACCAACATTCAAGTTTACGCCATGTAAAACTCAAGAACAAACCGATTTTATCTGTCTGTATTAAGAAACAATTTGGTTATTCTCAGTGGAAAACAACTGGCGGGTGACAAAATACATTGGAATTATATAATTTGGGCTATATATTTGCAGATTAAAGGGGGGATTAGGTTATCCCTTTCCCTATTCCCCCAATATGCCAATATTTTGCCCAAATTTGTTTCTAAGGTATAATATCTCCGTCATGTTTTGGTATTTTTCATTAAGATTAAGCTAACTTCACTTCTTGAGTTTTGGCGGTATAATACATAAGTACCGGAATAAATTCTATTCATTTAAGTACTACTTAAAATTTAACGCGAATAATGAGGGTGATGGGGTGGTAGTCCTCTCATATAGCCAAAACTTGTATTTGTTTTAAGTTTCAATGTTGTTCTTCTCCTTTATTTAAAGCCTACGAGCCTGAGAAAATTTTCACAGTTTTCTAAAAAGTGATAGAATCTACAAAAAAATCACACCATCAGATTCAGCGCATCACAGAGCCCTACTATAGAGGTTTCAAGCTCCTATCTGCAAAAAATAGGGAAATTGGTAATTTTTGCCAGAATAAAATCACGAATGCGGTTTTTTCCCCTAGAGTTGATCGTATTGACCTGTCGGTACTAGAACATCGTGAGAGGACTCATTTGAACGAAAATTATAAGTTCTAGTTCCATTTTTAAGTGACCAAAAAGATTTTAGGGCAGCTAGGCTTCTTTCCCAGCCCCTTTTTCCGAATATGGCCATTTTGTTCATCGTAGTTGAAAGGCCCAATAACTATACCTTTGGATATAAAATGACCCCCCCCACAGCCCCAGGGGAAAAGGTCTTTAGGTCATAAAATTTGCCCATTGTTTACGCATAGTATTTTTTGTTGAAAATTATGTATACATTTTTGGGTGGGGGTGGGGACGAAATTTCTGCTGGGGGTTATTCCAAGGGGGAATTTTCTATGGGGAGGGAAGTTTTCAGGGGGTGAGCTTGTCAGGAGAAATTATACATTGGGGGAATTCGCCAGAATTCCTATACAAAATTCTTTTTATATGTCTTGCTTTCCCTTTTCTGTCAGATTTTACGCGTTGAGTTGGTAAGTGTAATTGTCAGGTGTAAATTTTTACCGAGATTGAATTGTCTAGATGATATTTCCAGAATTTCTTCGCACAGGTGGGGCCAGATTTCCTGGTATTATTGAAAAAACAATCAAAAATTAAAATAAAAAAACTAGTTTTTTCAACTGAAAGTAAGGAGCAACATTAAAATTTAGCACGAACAGAAATTTTTACGGATATGAAGGGCGTTGCGCGCTCCTCAACACCTCGCTCTTTATGCTAAAGGTGGATTTTTGTCCCAATTCTTTCAAATGACTCCTGAAACAGAACGGCCATTTTATTAGAACAATAAGCCCTTTTAAAAGTAACAAAAATTTAGCGTAAAGAGCGGGGTGTTGAGGATAAGGCAAACCCCTTCACGATTTCCCTAAAATCTTGCAATAACGGAGCGGCAATGCGCTTGGGCCTATGAGTGTCAAAGCTTTAAATCCGGCGCTTAGTGAAACAAAATTTTGAGCAAGTGACCTTTCAGCAACTAATATTATTATATATGTAATAGTCAGTTTCATTTTATTGGTTCTTGCAAGACTGTTAATTTGTTTTGGAATAAAAAATTATTTTGAAATAGGGAATATTGAAAAACTTGAAACTTTGGCAATCCAAAACGAACCGAAATCAATTATAAAAAAATTTGTGAAAAAGAAGCTTTGTATAGAAAAGTTGAGGTCTTACTAAACTTCAGATAAGAAGAACTAGAAACCTAAAATAACTCAAACTCAAAACGACCAGAAGTTACTATTAAAGAATAAATGAAACCCAAAACGATCAAAATTTAAATAAACAATCATAGCAGAAAAAAAGACAACATGTACTATTATAAATGAATAACTAAATCTTAAAAGAATAAAATTTAAATTAAAGATGCAAATCATGCTTAAAACAAACAAAATATTTTGCTACTGAAGTATAAATGAGACTCAAAACGAACAGAAATAGAATAAACAACCATAACCAAAAAATATACAATTTGTTCTAATATAAATGAATAAATAAACCATTCAACGAGTGAGACTTAAATTGAATATTTAAATCAAGCTTGAAACGAACAAAAATCACTACAAATAGGAGTTTGGATTTTGCCTCCTGTTCTCACTGTAAAAGTCTTAAACTGAATGCGTCAATGGTGCTTTGCTGAAAACGAATTATATTACTAATATTTCATTTTGTTCTTATTACAACATTGAAAATAAACATAAAAATTACAGTAAATTTAATTATTAACTGATGAGCTTTCAGCAATTAATACCATTATATTTCAAATATTCAATTTAATTTTATCAGTTCTTTCTGAGACTGTTGAAGACAAATATTACTTAACTACAAACAAGAATTGGATGCTGCCCCCTTCCATAACTGTAAAAGTGTAAAGCCTGATTTATTATCCTTGATGTATTATTGTATAACTACTATTATTATACAAGCCTTGATCTATTATTGTAATCTATTTTTCTTGATCGAGAAGACATATACAATTCTCTATTAACACTAAAATCCCTGAATAGTCATTCATTTTTTTTTTTTTGCAATTAACTTAAAAAGTCTCGTCTTCAAAAAACGAAGTCTTCAAAAAAAGAAAAGAGCCATATTCAATCCTAAGACGAGTAGAAACAAAGAAAAATAATGATTCAAACTTAAAACGAAAAGAGATTAATGTCAATGAATAAACGAAATTTATAAGAAATAAAAGTTAAAAGGAATAATTGGATTGAACATAAACAGAACGAAAACTGACATAGATGAATAGATGAGTTCTAAAACAAAGAGAAATTAAAATAAACAATCAAATCAACATAAAAATGAATTTAAATTCCCACAGAAAATAGGGCTACCAACCCCTAAATATCTGTTTTTCGGGCAGTTACTTTTTATTGTCGTTGGTTAACCCTATTCTGATAACCTGGCAAGAAAAAATAGTCTCTTGATTTACCTCACTGCTTAGACTTGCAAAAATCTTAGTCCCATAAGGGCTTAAAAAACACCAACAACAAAAAAAAAACAAATGACCGTGTATTGTCAGTTTAATTGACATAGTTCTGATAACCTTTTATTTGTGAGGGTAAGAGAAGTGACAACATTTCAAACGTATTTTGTTTTCAATGAAGCCCAAATTGTGTTCTGGTCTTAAGAAGGCATGGGGGTTATCAGCACTACTCTGTTAATTTTGGCTCGTTTTGAGTTTCATTTATTTATTCATAGAGATTTGTGGTAGTTTTACGTTTGGAAGATTATTTGACTTTATTTTTACTCAATCTTGGCTTAATGGAGCTTTTTACTTTTCTTTGTAAAACGTGTTTTGTGGAAAAAGTTTTTTAAATTAATAACTGTTTGTCTTATTTACATTACCTTTTTTATGGAAATAATAATATTTTATATCTTTTCAGTTGTTTTCTATGCGAATGCATAGTCTGGACTGCTATTTATCTCTCTCTATGTCTCTTCACTCTCTTTCTCTTTCTTTCACTCTCTATGTCTGTCCGTCTAGGCAGGTATTTGCTTGTCCCAGTGTCTGTTTTTGTCTCTTTGTATGTCTGAATCTCTGTATCTGTGTGTTTTTGTCTTTCTCACTCTCTGTGCTTGTGTGTCTGAGTGGGTGTTTGCTTGTCCTAATGTCTCTATGTCAGTTTGTATTTCTCAATCCGTGTGTTCGCGTGTTTTTTGTCACTCTCACTCTCTGTGCCTGTTTGTTTGGTCGGATGATTGTATGTCCTACTGTCTGTTTGTATGTCTGAAGCTGTGTGTTTATAAGTGATCTTGCCTCTCTCACTAAATGTTCCTGTGTGTCTAGGCGGGCGATTGCTTGTTCCTGTCCTAGCAGGTGTTCGCATGTTTCCGTGTCCGTCTTTTTGTGAGTGTGTGTCTTACTTTGTGTGTTTGTAGGTGTTTTTGTCTCTCTCTCTCCCTCTATCTATGCCTTTGTGTTTGAGTGGCTGTTTACTTTTTTCTCTCACAATGCCTATGTGTCTGAGCGATTTTTAGCTTAACTTTCTCACTATGCGTGTCTGTCTGAGCGAGTGTTCGCATGTTTTAGTGTCTGTCTTTATTTTTGTCTCTCTTTCTCTCACTATGCCTGTGTGTCTGTGTGGATGTTTGCTTGTCTCTCTCACTATGTTTCCCTGTCTGTCTTTGTGTGACTTACTCTGTGTTTTTTAGGTGTTTTTATCTCTCTCTCTTTCACTATGCCTGTGTGTCTGTGTAGATGTTTGCCTGTCTCTCTCACTATGTTTCCCTGTCTGTCTTTGTGGGACTTACTCTGTGTTTTTTTAGGTGTTTTTATCTCTCTCTCTTTCACTATGCCTGTGTTTTTGAGCTGTTGTTTTTATGTCTCCGGGTGTGTCTATTGTGCTTTTGTTTCTGACTCATTGTGTTTGTAGGTGTTCTTGTCTCTCTCTATCTCTCTCTATCTCTTTCTCTCTCGTATAGAGAGAGAGAGAGAGAGGGAGGGAGAAAGAGAGAGAGAGAGAGAGAGAGAGAGAGAGAGAGAGAGAGAGAGAGAGGGACAAACACCTACAAACACACAAAGACAGACACGGAAACATGAAAACATCCACTCAGACACACCGGCATAGTAAGAGAGACAAGCAAACAACCGATATGACACACAGGCATACTGAGAGAGAGAGAGAAAGAAAAAAACCCTAAGGACACACTGAGTCACAAACGCACAGAAACAAAAACACACAAAGATAGACACAGAAACATGCAAACACCCACTCAGACACACAAGCATAGTGAGAGAAAAAAGTAAAAAGTCGCTCTAAAACATAGGCATAGTGAGATAGAGAGAGAAAACACCGACAAACACACAGACTCAGACACGCAAACACACAAAGAAAGATATGGAAACATGCAAACACCCACTCAGACACAAAGACATAGAGACACAAGCAAACAGCCGTTCCGACACACAGATATAGCGAGAGAGAGAGAGAGAGAGAGAGAGAGAGAGAGAGAGAGAGAGAGAGAGAGAGAGAGTGAGAGAGAGTTAGAGAGATAAA
>NC_088864.1:33258059-33273059 GCF_032884065.1 Artemia franciscana | reverse complement strand
CTGTGTATTTGAGCGGATGTTTACATGTTTCTGTGTCTGTTTTTGTGTGTTAGTATGTCTGAGTCACTATGCCAATGTGTCTGAGCGGCTGATTGCTGGTCTCTATTACTATGTCTCTGTGTCTGAGCGGGCGTTTTCTTGTCCCTTTCACACTGCCTGTGAGTCTGAGCGGGTGTTCGCATGCTTCTGTGCCTGTCTTTGCGTGCTTGTGCGTCTTACTGTGTGTTTGCAACTTGGTAAAAGCCCTGTTAGCCTATTTCAGATTCTGATATACCCCCTCTGAGCCCGCTAGTAGTATATGTGACTCTGAATTTTTTTCTTACATCTCCAACTTTTTAATAGATATTATAAACGTTCGACCTGCTAGCGTACCCTAAAATAATGGAAGCATTAGAAAGTAAGGCATAAAATATTTTTATTGAAATAACGACATGTAGAATAACATCATAAAAATACAAATTAATGCTTTGAATCCATTCCACAAAATACTTCATTATGTTTTGTCTTCACAGAGAATTTATTCAGAAAATCCAAGTCCGACAAAAATCTAAGTCCAAAAATTACAATTCCAAAAACTCGAAATCTACAAAAATTTGAAGTCCAAAAAGGGGGGCAAAATATTAGGGGAAGGGACATCGGGGTCCCTGGAGGCTGGGTCATGGATGACCAAGGGCTGTAGTATCATTGCTTGAAATATATATGACTTTATTAATTTCATCTTTATGCAAACATCAATACCGAACAATATTTTCAAAACCCAAAATATTTATTCATACAATTGTCTTGACTGGAATATTGAGTATTATAATAACTGGACATTGCTTTTATTCCGTAAAGATTGAATATTTGCTTATCATGTCCTGACATGAATATGTAGGTCATTTATACAAAAGCGTTTGGTCACCTTTCTGGGCACCTGGTCATTTAAATAGGACAATACTCTAGTTTAGTATAGGCAGGCTTTAGTGCCCTATTATGGACGTTCCGTCTGTAGTATTGTCCCTACTCTACTCTTTCAGCCCTTGTCCTCAGTACTGTGAGGAGATTGCCATCCCCAATACTGGACCTTCAACGATAGAAAACAAAATATATCTTTTATAAATTTTGATCGTATATGTTTGGCTGGAGGGCTGACGCCTCTTCATTTAATTTGACTCTTAAAAGTTGACTCTAAACTACGTTTAAAATGTTTTAACTTTTTAAACTGAAATAAATAAAAAAA
Source organism: Artemia franciscana (assembly GCF_032884065.1). Classification (NCBI taxonomy): domain Eukaryota; kingdom Metazoa; phylum Arthropoda; class Branchiopoda; order Anostraca; family Artemiidae; genus Artemia; species Artemia franciscana. The sequence goes on along the minus strand of NC_088864.1, from coordinate 33,271,837 downwards.
AATTTGAACTTTAAGGAATAAATTTCAGCATATGTATACTAAACTGAAAATCCACAGCCATTTTTTTCATTTAAGTGCAAATTACGTTCTGGTCTTGAGAAGGTATGGGAGTTGTCAAAGACATAATTTACAGACCTTTCAATTACGCCGAACAAAATGGCTGTCTCAAAATTTTTTTGTTGTTGTGTTTTGGGAAATACTGGGCGTGGAGGGGGGCTTAGTTGCCCTCCAATCACTTTTGAATATTAAGAAGGGCATTACCCCTTTCAGTTTTCAATCTTAATGAGCCCTTTTCGAAGTTTCTAGGACAACTCCTTCGATATGAAGTTCCTTGGTCTAATACAAAAAAAAAACAATAAATAAACAATTAATACATAGTGTGCACATCGCTCTTTACTTAGGCCGCGCAATAGCGCAATAGCGCCTATGATCAACATGTCTTTGATATGCCGCAAAATTTCAGCTTAATAACCTTAGTCTTTTTCGACGAACCAAGGATCCGGCCCCTCTCTCCCCTTTCTAATGATAAAACCTAAATGTGGAAAAACGGACACGTTATATTATCTATACATTCCTTGCTCCGGGGGTTGTGGGGGCATGGCATCCCTAAAGGCGTAGTTGCTAGATCTTGTGACTATTTTGAATAAAACAAATTTTAAAAACTTCCATCACTTTTAAGGCGAGGTTCTAAAAGGGAAAAAAGGTGAGGGACTGGTCCCCCCTCAATACCTTTTCAACATCACTCTCAATATACCTTTCAAGTTTCAACTTACCACCATAGTCGTTCCTCATATATTGTTGTTGTACCCTTTTTAATAAAACTCGCGCATATAGTCTGTATTGATTTTGTTTGACATCTCCCTCAAATATTCACTAAATGTTTTATGATTATGTCCTTAGCCTTTTTGAGACTCGGGAACAAACGTGCCCTAGCTTCGCAATAGACAACCTTATATATAAACAGCCGATAACTTATATAACTTACAAAACTTGCTCCCAAGGGCTAAAGGAATTGTCATTTCCGGAGGAATAGTTTCTTAGATTTTTGACTATTTTATATAAGATGACAATTCCAAAATTTTGATTAGATGTCTTTGGAGAAAAGACAGCTTAAAATGTATGGGAGGAAGACTATTTCTTCTCCAAACACTTTGCAACATCCTCCCTAACATGCCCTGAAATTTCCGAATTTCAGTGGAGGGAGTCATCATTCTTAGAGGCATAGTCAATTAACTTTCCACTATTTTGAACAAGATGACTATTCCAAACTTTGTTCAGATCTCTTTGGGGAAAAGACAGCTAAAAAGGTCATGGGAGGGTGACAAGTTGCCCTCCAGCCACTTTTGAACATCCGTCTGAGCATGTCTTGAAATCTTAATTTAATACCCTTAGCAGATCTTGAGATATTTCAGATATAATTTTTTGATAAACTGGATATATATGCTAATTGTATTTAGAATAAAATCCCGAAGTTCCACTTTAGAACCCTTAGCCTTTCCAAATACACCAAAAATAAAACCTGCATATAAAAAAGGACGAAATGCAAAATTTACAATTCTTGACGGAGACGCGTGGGAGGCATTGCATCCCTTAACTATGCCTTTTAGATGTTTTGAGCAAAAATACTTATTACAAATTTTGATACGTTTTGAGGGGAGAAGGTATCTAAACAGGGAAAAGGGAGAGGACTGGTTGTCTGCGGACCACTCTTCAACATATACTTGGACATACCCTGAAACTTTCTACTTAATACCTTAAGCTGTTCAGTAGATATTACTTATATGCTCTTTTGACAACCAGAATGCGCATAGAGTATTTTAATTGCGTTCAGCATCCCACTCAAAAGCAGTTGGGGCTTATATCATCCCCATAGGCTTAGTTATTTAACCTTTAGGTTATTTTAAACATGATAGATGTTTCACCATTTTAATGAAATATTTTTGGAAGCAGGGCAACTGAAAAGGGCATGTGAGGGCGCTTGCCACCCTTTAAAAACTTTTTAACATCCTTCAAACATTTACAGAATGTTTCAATTTCATACTCTCAGCCGTTCTACGAAATACCGCAGATCTTCCTTTTTGATAAACTGGATGCATACAGTGCCTTTTGATTTAGTTTAGCACACCTCTTAACATTCTCATATGTTTCACCTGCATACACCTAGCCTTTTCGAATACACCCAGAATAAACATTTTTCTTTTCCTAATGAGCAGCCTTGTATGTAAACAAAAGTTAGATTGCATAATTTGCGATCCCCCCCTCCTTGGGGGGCATGGAATCCATGAAGACATTGCTGTTAAACCTTTTGACTAGTGACAATGTCAAAACTTTAATAAATTTTGAGGAGAGGGAGCACGCAAAAAGGCAATGGGGAAGGGAGTTTGCCCTCAAACCACTTTTCAACATCCCATCAATATACCTTCGAAGCTTGAAATCAATGACCTCAGCCTCAATATTCTTTATATACGGCCGATATTCCCTTTCGTCAACCAGCAAGCACTTACTGTGTTTTGATTATTTTTGCCATTCCTCTCAAGATTTCCTTTAAGATTCATCTTAACACCGTTTGCCTTTCTGGGGATCCAATATGAAACATGCCCTCTTTTCCCAAAGTAAAACCTTAAATTTTAATAATTGGAAACTTACATAACTTACAGTCCTTGCCCCGGGGCCTCTGGGGGGTTTTGACAGCCCTGGAGTTATAGTATTTTGACTTTTGGACTATTTTAAACAAAACTACATTTTCATAATTCTCTGATTTTCTACTCATCCTGAAGACTGTACTGTTAATTCTTCTCGCTTGTATTCACGTTTTATACCCTGGAAAAACAAAGAACTACCCGCTCCACTGCCTGGAAAGCAAATCAACAAGCTCTTGCGTAAGCCAAACAACGGAAAATATCAGGTATTTGTATCCATGAGGCTTATTAGAATCAAAGCAAGTCTTGAGTAAGCCCTACTAAAACAAAAGACGTTGACACTCTAACCGCATTGTCGTCGGATTAAAAAAGTTTCTTGAATCAAAACAAGCGTTTTTGACCTTCAAACCTACGTCATTGACAGGGTGGTTTCAATTTACCTAAATAAACAATAGACCAAATAAACAGTGACGTAGCGTCTTGGAGAATGCCACAAGGGTTTGGTATGACTCCTTACACATGCAGGGTTTCCCCACTGGAATAGTGTCTTGTACAATGCCCTTAGGGTTTTTCCTACCTGGCTCATAGGATCCATAAGGCTTTCTGGAACCAAAACCGGTGTCGTTGACCCTCAAAATGACGTCATTGGCAAGGTTTTTTGGTAAAAAAACGGTAAAGCTAAAAACAAAAGAGAAAGGAAAGATTAAAAGCCCCATTCCCGAATAATATTTACAGTTACCTTTTCTTTTTTTAGACATCAATGAGTGTAGTGTCAGTAATGGTGGATGTGAACACAGATGTTGCAATCTACATGGTACCTATACATGCAGATGCGAACATGGGTTCAAACTAAAGTCAAACGGAAGAAACTGCGAGGGCAAGTGCTAAAAATTGCTTTTTACATTACCCTTACGAGGAAGTAATGAAAAAATGGAACTTAGTTCTAGGCACTAAACCAATTATAAAAACGATGTTAATCGTGCGTAAAGAGCCAGGGTGCCCTAGAAATAATACATTTTTCTCCCCCAAATAATCTATTGTCTGCTCATTCTTGGTTCAACCTGCCTAATACCATGGGTAGGCGTCCCTTGTTTACCTCTCATTCACCACAATCCATTGGTCGTATGTCAGTTTTAAATTCCTGGTCAACCTGCCTGAGAATCTAGGCGGGCGTGCCTTGCTAAAAGATAACAAACAAGTATTGGTCCAATAAGAGAAGCATACTTAGAGGAATTAAAATCGAATAGTTGGGGGCACCAAGCCATAGCTAATTGTAGAAAAAGCCAAGACAGATAGTCCGATTGATTGAGAGGCAAATCTGGTATTAGCCCCCTTATTAGGATTGCATAAAAATGACTTTAGTTCATTTGTTAATAATTTTTGTACCAACTTCATCGTAAAAGCCTCGTGTTGCCACAGTTACCCTAGCCTGATGTTCTTACCTTACTTGTTAAATTTTAGTACTGCTCATAAGCTGAATTCGGGAGTCGATGATAGTTTAGGGGAAATAAAGAAGGTATAATTTTGACCCCAGTTGGAATAGGATCAAATGTGTCTTTGCCAGTTAATCTTTTGTTTGAAATTGTTGCTAAATTATTTAAGCTAGAAACTCGTAATACCCGCAATTAATCCCCGACCAAACCAGAAAGGCGTAATAAAATGAAAAGTTTAAGACCATTTAAGAGGAGGAAATTTTTTAGCGATTTAGCCTGGAGTCATTTTTTAACAGCTCTCACTTTGCTTAGGTTGTAGCTCAGGGTTTTGGACTTTGTGATTAGCCTCACTTCACTTGGGTGGCAGAATGGATTGCATCATCTTTCATTTCTTTTTTCCCTCTCTTTTTCTTCATTGCTTTCCTTCTTTTCTTTTTCATTCTTAGAAGTAGAATCGTTTATTTCCTTTCCTTTTTTCGCATCTTCCTTTTCTCTTTCATTCCTTTCTTGTGCAGTTTCTACAAGGATCTACGGATACCTCCTGTATGGTAGTTTCTCTAACAAATTAAATTACTGTTAAAGGATTTGTCAGCAAGAGATTTTGCTGATAATTGTGTTTTTGAGTTAGCAAAAGCTTGATAACTAAAATTGTTAGCGAAATTTCCTAGCAGATAGAATCGTTGTTGAAAATTATAGCACAGAATTCGAAAAATGGCAATACGGAATTCAGTGAACGATAATAACGGATAATATGGGACGTGATCGTCTCTTTCTAGGTTGCTAGCTAATGTTTCAACCCGGATCTGTTTCCGTACTTCTCCTTTTTTATGATGATTTGGTTTTTGCCAAAAATTGAATCTAATTTTTACATTTCAGTTACCATGGGTCAGAGATCACTTTTTACTGTGATATATCAATCCTTTATATATCCTTGTTTTCAAAATGATTAGATTACGTAAACAAGATTTATAAAGAACTATAGACCAACCCTTTAAGTCAACCCTGACTACAAACAGGAAAAATAATCCGGCTTTTTCTTCTTTGGAACAGTAAGAGATGAACCTTAAAGAATCAGGCAGCTAACTCAGTCCAATAATTATTCAATTATTCAAAAAGAAAAGAAAACACATAACAACAATAATAATAAAGATCCTAGAAGCGAACTTGTTAAGGACCAAAACAACAAAAAATTGTAAATGAAAAAGAGAGAGAAAAAAAAGAAAAGAGAAAACAAGGGTAATTAAAGCAAATTGAACAAACATATAGAGAAATATAATATCAAGATTTTAGTACATGTTATATAGCGTCCGAAAACTTGTGGATAGCTCGACACTGGAGGGTATTAAATTCCACTGAATTATAGATTTATAAATTGGGGATCGCTGGGCGGAACTAGAGATACACCTGGGGACAATGAAGGAACGGTTGGATGAACGGAGACAGTGGCCTTCAGAATTATTACTATTAAAATAAGATAATAAGTGGGGAGGAAGATTTTTATGGTAAGCGGAGTATGCAAGGGATAGATTTAATTTTTTGATGATTTGTTCAAAAGGGATAATACCAAAATCGGAGTACAAGTCCTTGGTGGGATATAGTCGTGGCAACCGAAAAACTGCTTTGACAGCACGGTTTTGAGCAGATTTTAATTTATTGGTAACTGAAGGATAAGTATTGCCCCATACAGATCCGCAGTATGAGATATATGGGTAAATAAAAGAATAATAAAGGGTGACAAGGATATCGGGAGGAAGAAAATAATTCACACGATTAATTATACTAACCTGTCGCAAAATTATGGCTCTGATATAGGACACATGTGTTGCAAATGATAGGCAGGAGTCTATGTGGACACCAAGAAACTTGACAACTTCGACCTGCGGGAGGAGATTGGTAGAATATTTTAGGCCAAGTGCCGGCTGAACTTCATTTTTTTTGTAAGGGGTTTGAAATAATACCACCTGACTTTTCTTGCTGTTAATGGTCATGCAGTTAACGAGACACCACTCCTGTACTCTATTCAGAAGGGTTTGAGTAGAGGTGACGACGGATGGTAAATTAGGACCGGTGATGAAAAAGTTGCTATCGTCAGCAAAAAGTACTGGGTGCACTGATGGGCCCAGGTCCGTAATCAAATCAATAATATAAAGGAGAAAAAGTATTGGACCAAGAACAGAGCCCTGTGGGACGCCCCTCCGGACAGGTAGGGGCTGTGAAGTCACCCCGCCCAGTCTCACACTCTGTATTCTACCAGAGAGATAAGAGCCGAACCATGAGAAAGGAACTCCGCGAATCCCTAGGTTATTGAGTTTACTTAATAAAACACTGTGATCAACCATGTCAAAGGCCTTTGAAAAATCCAGAAATAAGCCCAATACAGTATTTTTAAGGTCAAGTTGGGAACGTATAAACTGTGTGGCGTCTATTAGTGCATGAGCAGTTGAAAATTTGGCACGGAAGCCATATTGATGAGGAGAAATCAACGAATCTGATGAATGATTCCCAAATACAAAGGGAGAAAGACGTCGGAATATAATTCTCTCGAGCACCTTAGATATAACTGGGAGAAGTGAGATTGGACGATAATTGCTTATCTCAGACGGATCGCCTTTTTTGTGAATCGGGATAACAATTGCTGATTTAAATATTTCTGGGAAGACTCCATTGGTCATAGACAGGTTTGTTATGTGCACAATGGGTTCACAAATATAGAAAGATACGGTCCTAAGAAGCTTATTACTTATGCCAAAGAAGTCAGGTGTACTACTATTAGAGAGAGATTCGATAACTTGAAGCACCTCTTTGCGATCAGTTGGAGAGAAAAACATGGATCTGGGATTCTTGCTAGGGTGTACCGACTGTGAGAAGGAACAGAAGTTAGCATTTGGAATATTAGTGAAATAATTATTAAAAGCATCCGGTACTAAAATTGGGTCAATTAATCTGCCACTGATGTCCCTAAGGTTAATAGGAACAGATCTTGAATTCCTTTTTTTTGAAAGGATTTTATTTATTGTAGACCAAATTTTTTGCAAGTTCCCTTTGCAGTGAGAGATTTTTGAATAATAATAATTTTTCTTTGCTTCCCGGATGAGTTTGGTATATACGTTTTTGTATTTTTTATAATTAGTCAGGTCAATAACGCTATTGGTTTTGCAAGCTAACTTATATAGGTCATTTTTTCGGTATGAAGAGATTATCAGGCTATTTGACATCCAGGGGCGTATATGGGTAGTTTTTCGGTTTGATTTACGAACTGGAAAGGTTGAACTAATAAGATCACTCAATCCCTGTGTAAAACTACTTGTGGCTGAATTAACATCCTGACAATCCAAAGTCTTGGACCAGTCGAAGGATTTCAAACAATCCGTGAACCGGTTCATATTCACAGTATTATATATTCTATTAGACGTAGGGGTATTAGTTCTACGGGGTTGAGTAGCTGATAGGGAGGGTAAGGAAAGATAGATTGGAAAGTGATCTGACAGGTCAGAAAATATTATTTTGGAGGACAGGTGGTTCCCCAGGGAAGTGGATACAAAAATGTTATCAATTAAAGTAGCGGTAGACCTCATGGGATCAACTCTAGTAGGAAAAAGGATTGTGGGAAGAAGACCACTTGAGGTAAATGTTTCAAAGAAGGTATCACTATCATTGTTATTGCTAACATTTAATAAATTACAATTGAAGTCCCCAAAAACTATTGCCTTCTTTTGTGGTAAATTAATAAAACTAGAAAAATCATCAAACTGATTACAAAAGAAAGGTGTCGGGAATGAGGGTGGTTTATAAAATAACGAAAAAATAAAAGAATTCTCGTCTACACTTATGTCGACGATTATTGAATAAATGCATCTATTATTTATAGGTTGCGAGAACAAGAATTCACAATCTAATAGTCTGGTGAATTTTAGACTTGATCGGATGTAAAGAGAAATGCCACCAGAGGACTTGGTTAATTTTCTTTCAATATGAATAGCTTGAAAGCCAGCGAGGGAAAATTCATTAGTATCATCAATTTCTGAAAGCCACGTCTCCGTTATTCCAATTACGTCGAAAGGGCAGTAACCATTTGTTAAAATTAAATCTTTAAAATTAGCCCACTTATCCCGTATGCTTCTGATATTAAAGCAAATTACATTAAGTTTGGTCTCTTCCATTAGCTTAGGTTTCACATTTTTCACAAAATCAAAAGTGTCGAGATATTTACAGTTAATTTGGTTTAAAGGGCTATCGGGGCTAGCTAAGGTGTTGGTGGACAGATTATTTTGGTCATCGTAATAATTAAAAACAACATTATTGCACAGTGATAAATTACTAAGAAACGTAAAATCTTGTAAAGTACTTGTACTTGTGTTTGTTTGACTGTTCATTTCTTAAGCAGTAGTTTCTGTGCTTCTGGACATTTATACGAATAACAGGGGTGGTCGGAGGAGCCACAGAGAGCACATTTCATGACAAGTTGACACGGGTTTTCTTTGGAGTTCTGGTGGTCACCAGCGCATTTAGAGCATCTCGGGGAAGCTTTACAGTTATTTGCAGTATGGCCGTAGCACTGGCATTTGTAGCACTGGGTAGGCAAAAACTTGTACTCAGTTATAGGTAGACGCTCTTAACCAATAACAAGGGGATTCTCAGTGGCATAGTTTAGGTGGTCACGTGACTCAAACGTTAATCGAAAAGACCTCGTACTTCCTAACTGAACAACTTCTATACAGTTATTAGCGAGATCGCATAGGTCACTTTTAGATGTTCCGTCAGGCACTCGGCGTACTATACCGAAAAAGGCAGGACTCTTCACTTTAGCATTAATGGATTGGTCTGCTTTGCTTAATGCATCTGCCAAAGTATTGGCGGCACCCTTGTCCGACAGAACTACTTGCCATGCATCCCTCCTAGGCCTCAAAACAACTATGCTTGAACTGACACCCCCACAAGCTTTATCCAGGAAATTTTTTCGAGCGTCAGGATTATTCAAGTTTTTTGGTGGATTTTTCACAATAACTGAATAGGACGGTTTTGCGGGTGGGGGAGGTTTCATATCAGGAATAGTTTGCACGACTGACCTTGCTTTATGGTGCTCAACGAAGCTTTTAAATTCCATGTAGAGTTCATTAACCTTTCGAGTTAACGTAGCTGTTGTCTCCCCTGGCACACATGGGACCTGATCTGGCTCGAAAATCAGATACTGAGGTAGGCTGATCTTTTTCTCATCACATAGATCAAAGGCTCGAACCATATCACTTACATTATCAGTCACTTTGGGGCGCTCAGTTACCCTAGTAATAGAGGCGTCAGCCCACAAAATCTTCTTTGCTTCAATTAACATATCTCCTTTGAAAAAATCGCAAGCAATCTTTACAATATTATCAGCTGAACAACCTGCATTTCTAGCCCGTGAAATGAAATTCAACACGGGATTCAAGACAAGTCTTTCACCTGGCCTCCTCCAGTGAAATGATCAAATTTCATCAAAATTCGTGGGCGGGGCCACAATAGTTGTCAGTAAAAGCAATAGCAAATCAGGTAGCAGTACTCACAAGATGTATATTCAGAAGTTGCGTACACAATTTTAATTATCCAAAATATCCAATTATTCAAAGCAAATTGTTCACAGCACGTTACACAACTTAAATAGTTGCGTACACGATTTTAATTATCCAATTATCAAAAGCAAATTGTTCACAGCACTATATAGCATTGTACACAATTTCAATAGTTGCGCAATGAAATAAATATCCAAACAATAATCCTCTGTAAATTAACCAACCAATATAAACTGGTTTATAATTCGAAGGTCGCAGGTTCAATTCCAGCCGTGGATAATTTTTATACATTCGACAATTTAAATTCTAAACAAAACTTCAATTAATATTGAAAAATCTAGTTTTTGTAAAAAATTGATGCTATTTTAAAAATTCTTTTGTTTTTAATTACAAAAGGCATTTGAAGTAGCAATTTTCTTTAAAATGGGCTTTTAAATAGCTCTCTACGATGTTCCAGAGGGGGAAAAGAAAAAAGAAAAGATGCCGTCGATGCAGAATATCGTGGTTGCAGCGACTATTCTTGATTTTTAAGCCAATAGATTTTCCTTGTTGTTCAAGTCAAGGGACAGATAGTTTCCTATGTAGGGGTATTGGTTAAGACGGTTCTAATGGTGTACTTTTTTTTTATCTGACTCTAGTTTTAGGAGTTTGGGGCTATTTTGTTTTTTTCTACTAAGGGGCATGATCTTCTCTTACAAGTTGCTACCGCTGCATCCCGGATTTGATAGAATCACGTATTAAAATATCTTTCCACTCCAAATAAATTTTTCTCTGTCTTTTCCTTTGTTGTTTCTATTTACTCTCCTTTCTTTACTTCTTGTTTTCTTTTCTTTTTTTGCTTCATATCTTTTATTTCATTCCATTTCTATTTTTCTTCTTTGTCTTTGTTTTTTTTTCTCCTTTTCCTCCCTTTCTTTAGAGATCTGCGGGTACTTCCTGTATGATAACATCATAGTATTACGTCAAGAAATCACAATTCTTAATAATGTCATAAAAATAACTCCATTCCATATTGGCATCTCATAGAAGAGGAATTTTGATTTTAAAGCCTAATTTGAAAGCTTTCTGTAGGCTTTGTCCTCCGTATATGGACCTTGTTTATCTCAGTCATTATGTTTACTTGTCTTAAATTTCTTTCATATAATTAAGTGACTTAACTTTTCTGAGATGTAAAACTCTACTCATCGCTAGCTGTAAGATAAGATAAATGATTGTTTTCTAGTCTTAAAACAACACATTGATACAATATCAAATCTACTTCTATTTCTTTCATTTCAGACATCGATGAATGTTCCAGCTTCAACGGAGGATGTAGCCAAATTTGTATCAATTCACCCGGAAGCTACACGTGTAGTTGCAGGGATGGTTTCAAGTTACATACTGACAACAGAACTTGCTTAGGTAAATAAATACTAATCCATTCAACATCTGTTTAGCACAATAGACGTAATGTAATTAACGATGTCTTATTTAGACTATATTCTGTAAAGACTCATAAGTATAGCAGGTCTAAATGGCACTTAGAAGCTCTAAAGAAACTAAGTAGTAGTTCTAAGTTATTGCACTTCTTGGAGACGTTCCTCTAATATATGCTAATTTTTAGCATGGATTTTTTTTTGTTTTTGGTCCCTAGTCTAGTATTTAATTAATTACTCTAGACTGGGTGTGGGGAACCTTTTCACCACTGCTGCACAAAATTAACATGATATTTTGTTTTGTTTCTATTGCTAATTTAGTAAAATATACAATTTGCAAACATATTTCCGTCTGTTTGTTTCAAAATTTTCTCTCAAAAAGCCTTGTTAAATGGGTTACTTTTAGATTTTATCATTTACATTTTAAATGATTCAGAAAATCTTATTCGGAAAATACGAACTTTTTATGTTGTGTACTAAAACCAATGAAATCTTTTTTATTCGTTATACGCGTGCACCAGCACTAAAATAATAACATTAATCATTGATACGACACTTCTTGTAACATTTAATGACAATTTTATCAATTAATAATATTTACATTCAAACCCCAATTGCAGAAAATTTGTTTTCTTTTTTTTTCAAGTTTCCCTACAAAAGTTGAATTATTAGAGACAACTGGCAAATTTCCGAACAAAATATTCTGCCAAAAACAGATTTTTTAAAACAGTTCTTAGCTAGCCAATAGTCCGTGGCAAGGAAGTATGATTAAAGATTAACCCCTGTTGGAAATAACCGGAGAGTTAAAGAAATTGCCAAGCAATAAATACTGCAGGAGAAAGGGCTTCTAACGGTTAATCCAAATTTGCAAAATTCATTTAATTTAAGGTTACTCATGTATAGTTATAAACCTGAACAAATTTATCAGCTCCTATGAACAAGAGGTAAAGACCCCCAGAAGAAAAGCAATATTGATGACAGTCACACAATCATAAAATCACATTTTTATTTTATTGAAATTACAGAGAGACATTGAAACTTACAAATAACATAAATTATTTTGTTTTTGAGGGGGCTACTCTTCCCCTCCTGGACCTTCTGCTACCAGCTCCCCTCCCACGCCCATTAATTTCCTAAACAAATCCAAACAACATTTAGAGATTGTCATTTTTTTCAACATAGTTGGTAAATTCCAAAACTGTGTCTCTGAGGAGGTCGACCCCCTCCCCAAACCCTGGAGGCAAGGGCTGTAAATTATGTGATTCACCCATCGTTTACATATAGTATTTGTTATTGGGAAAGGGTGTGTGTTTGACCTTCAGTGTTAAAAAAGACCAAGGACATTCAGGCGAAGCTTTCAGATAATATTGAGGGATGTGTTGAGCTAAATCAAAATAAATCATGTTCATAGAAGTTGTCAAAAGGACGTAACTCAGGAATGACTGAAGGCATTAAGTTTGAACTTTTTGGAAAGAACGAAGGGGATAACCAATTTACCAAAAATGAAAAATTTGCACACATTTACTATTACTACTACTGCCACTTCTACTCCTAATGCTACCACTAATACTTCTACTGCTACAAGTTCTGCCTCTTTAGCGACTACTACTAAGGTTGAACATGTGGAGGTGATAACTTAAGTAAATTCTGAGGGGGGAAGTTGAACTAAATAAAAACATACTATGTTTAAACAAAATGTCAAAAAATATATATCTGCAATGTCTTAGGAACAGCTTGCTGTATCCACCTAAGAATGCTAGGACATTATAAGGGGTATGTTCAACAGACCAAGAGGCAATATATTCATGCTACACCTGCTACTAATACAACTACAACTACTGTTACTGCTACTGCTAATAAACAATAATAGTAATACTGCTTCTTTTCCCCCTCCTCCTCCTAATACTACTACGACTACTGCTACTATAACTGCTACTACTACTACTGCTACTAATAATACTGCTACTACTGCTACTACCACTACTGCTGCTATTACTACTACTAATGCTACTGCCACTAGTATTACTACTGCTACTACTACTACTACTACTGCTAATGCTACTTCTACTACCTCTATGATACAGTTATTACTAAGGCTAAGGGTATAACATTAAGAATTTTAGAGAAAATTAAAGGGAAAGTTAAACTAAATCATACGCACTATGTGCATGCAGCTTGTCAAAAGGGCGTGTTTCAGAATTGGCTTTGGATGTTAAGTTGAAACATTTAGGGAATGCTTAGGGGGAAATCAATCGATCAAAAAGTTAATATCTGCAAGCTACTGCTAATACTGCTACCACTATTATTATCCAGCTACTTTTTCTACTGGAGCTACTACTGAGGCTAAGAGTATTAATGTGGAAAATCCTGGAAATATTGAGGGAGAAATTTAACTAAATCAAAACACACTATGTTCATGTAGATTGTCAGAAGGAAATATTAGCAATGCCCCAGGAACTGTTACATAGATAAGTTGCAGGTGATTAAAAGGGGGTACTGGCACAATATTGCATTGCCTTTTCCACTGAAGCTGAAACTTCCTGGCAGGCACGTATCCAAATCTTCAATTTGGAAGGGGTGGTCATGTTAGGGGGGAAGTGGAGCATCAATTCTCCATCTAGAACTTAGTTCAAAATAGGTGTGTTAAGACCGGATTGACTATTGACGTAACGCAACGCAAGGGGAAGTTAAAACTAGGTGTTGTAAATTTTTGTGATTGATGGGACGCTAGTTGAGGGTGCATCA